>NC_084594.1:43093916-43393916 GCF_033807715.1 Cololabis saira
ACGAACATGACATGTCCTTTTGACGAGGATCCAATTGATGCAGGTGGAGCATTAATCCACAGAGAATTTAATATAGTCTTACGTTGAGAGCTGATCATTAGACCACGCATAGGCCTAGATGTATTATCATATTTAATAAAAATCTACTTTAAATTATGTAATTGATTACAATCACTTCTTGTCAGTAAATACTTTTGTTTTGACTTTTAAACGTCTGTAGGCTCTGCTAATTCTCTCTCTCTCTCTCTCTCTCTCTCTCTCTCTCTCTCTCTCTCTCTCAGACTTCCTTAACTCAGACGTTGTTGTGCATTTATAAAATTATTCATAGCCTAATATAGCCTATTATATTATCTTATAAGCTATTAGGGCCTGTATATTTCGTTGTCTGTGTTGTTTTTATCTGTGCTTTTTAAAAAATCTGTTTTTGAAGTGCCTTGCAAACTTAGAAAAGTTCTATGACAATAGAGTTTATTATTTTCATTTTATCACCATCTTGTCATTTTGTGGGTAAAAAAGCTTAAGTTAATTTTATTTTACCTTTTGGTCTAATAGATGTATTATTATTGTTGTTGCTGTTCTTTATTTTGTATGGATAGATATTTATCTCAGCGTTTTTCCTGTGTGTGTTTCTTGTTTCAAGTGGTAATTGATGCGCGCTGCGTGACCGTTTACTATTTAGGCCACTAAGTGTCAGACCTGAGCCAGAATTTATGATTGAAGATTGAATGACACAATGAGTGACGTGTTTTTTCACCTACATGAACTGTCTGACAGTTAACCTGATGAAGGTCACAGCCTACCCAAACGTTGTAACAATTATAGCACGACCTTCGGCATAATGGACTGTCGGCATATTGTAGCCTATTCTAGTTTTTTTTTTTTTATTATTATTTTTCCGTGCTTTTCACGACCCTTCTCCCGGTAGAAACATGGAGGCTGCAGTGGAAATCATGAATGACCGTCTTGACATTGTTGTAGCTGCAAATGCATGTAGTTCAAATCCATCAGAAGAGTGAACTTTCACATGATATTGAGATGCTAACATGCAGCAGCCTGTGTAAAGAACATTTTTCTATCTTTTAACAAGCTCTAGAACTGACGTCAGTCCATTATCCCCACAACAAATGACCACAGTCCCGTTGCTGCTTTGACCTGGTGTTTACTGTTGCTATGACAACTGTAGCTACATCTGGGGGCGTAATGTCAGTAAATACGAGTAAAATACATGCCTCGCGTATAGTGTGAATGCACCGCAGTAGCCTAGAGTGGCTGGCTCGAGTGGGACGGGGTGGTACAGAACAACTTCCCCTGGAGAGAATTGTCACAGGAATGCCTGTCAAATATCCAGAACTAAGTTCACTCGGTTGTAAATGCCAGCTTCCGGTGCACGAATATGAATAAATGGTTGTTTTTGGTTCGTTTTTTCGTTCCTGTTGACTAGTGATTTCATTTTTCTTATATGAAATAGAAAACGAAAATAAAAGCGTATTTTGAATCTTTGTTAAATCATATTAACACAGAAAAAGAAAAAATGCAGTGTAATTCAATATTTGTTTTTTGTTTTAAAAGGAAAATCAAATAAACCAATCGTTTTTTGTTTTTTGATTCCCACTCATGATGGAAAAATCCAATGACCAAAAGATACACTGACCGTTGCAAGTCTCCGTTTTTCTATTTCGTATTTTTGATCTGTGCCTAAAATTGAAATATGAAAAACCAGACGTTTTTGTGTTATAATAAAAAACAAATAACAAAATAACCAGTCACTTTTTCATGTTTTTGTTTTGATAATGGAAAACGGATCGTTATCCATTATCCATTATCCGATTTCATTGATGTATTTGAAAATCGAAATTGGGAATTAAAACAGCGAGTGGAAAACTCTTTTCTCTATTTCCTATTTGTTTCCAAGGATACTGAAAACAAGGATTGGACAAATGGGGGGATTGCACATGCGCAGTAATAAATGAAGAAAGTTGTTTCTGGTTCTTTTGTTCATCAGATTGAAAATTAACAGTTTTAGATTTTTTTTAATGTTGAAACAGAAAATAAATCAAATATGAAACCTGGGAGGGAATCATGAGTTTAATCTGTAATCTGTCTTCACTCCGTCATGAAACTGCAGTGATGTTGTGACAGTCCGTTCAGCTGCAGCGTAAAAAAAAATGCAGCACCCAATCAATAACATAAACTGAACTCTAACATACCCCCCCCCCCCCCCGTCGGAAACGAATAGGAAATAGAGAAAAGAGTTTTCCACTCGCTGTTTTAATTCCCAATTTCGATTTTCAAACACATCAATGAAATCGGATAATGGATAATGGATAACGATCCATTTTCCGTTTTTTATTATCAAAACAAAAAACGGATGGCGGCGAAGTCCACGGACCGAGATGCATCTTTCCTGAAAACTCTTGTCGCTTATTTACTCACACTGTTCCTCTGGTCCCACCGTAGCCCGGCGCCGGCCAACCTGACGCAGCCTCGCCTCCACCAGCCCGCAGACAGCGAGGGCATCGACCTGAACGTCACCTACGACGTCTCCACCCCGGTTAACGCGTGTAAGAGACGGGGGCCGGCCCCGTCCAAGAAGATGTGTCTGGACCCGCCGGCGTAGGTCACGGGGCTTGGGGGTGGACCGTCATAGCTCAGTGGGAGGTTTGGTTCAACCGTAACTCCTGAAAATATGTTTTTGCAGCCTAAGAGGTAAAGTAGGAATTGTGTTTTACCTTTCAGCACATCTGGGTCCAAACCTGCAGAGAAATCTTCATCTTTGAGCAAGGTAGGCTCGTCGTTGTCCGCCAGCAAAATACACCACTGCAGTTCAGAAGCGTTACACACCTGTGTGTGTGTGTGTGTGTGTGTGTGTGTGTGTGTGTGTGTGTGTGTGTGTGTGTGTGTGTGTGTGTGTGTGTGTGTGTGTGTGTGTGTGTGTGTGTGTGTGTGTGTGTGTGTGTGTGTGTGTGTGTGTGTGTGTGTGTGTGTGTGTGTGTCTGTGTTTCAGGCTCGGGATGAAGATCCAGCCATGGATTCATTCTTGAGGAACTCCCTGCTCTTTAGAAAAAAGACTTTTGGAACCATGTTGGACCCTCATAGGAAGCCTGGAACTGTAATTTCATCTCAACTATTTCCTTAAAAATGTTGTTTGGTTGTTTAATTTTTTTTTTAATTTTGGAAATCTTGTTTGTTTCAGGTCAGAACTGGTTATGACGGGTTAGGAGGAAGAACTAAATTCATCCAACCTGTATCCTTCTATTGTTGTACATTGGAAATGTTTCTTATGTGGGATATTGGAGCTTCAGCAGCAGAATGAGACGGGCCTGGTGTCTTTGTAGCCACCGCTGCTGCTTCCCAGCAGGAAGGTTGCTGGTTCTGATCCCAGTGGGGTTCTGGTCTCCAGATACTGTGGCTTCCTCCCTCCGTCCACAAACATGCCCGGGTGAAGGCGGGCTCACATTCCACCAGTTTTAGAATCGCTGCATTGGCTCCCTGTACAGGACTGTCTCAGAAAATTAGAATATTGGGATAAAGTCCTTTTATTTTCTGTAATGCAATTTTAAAAAAAAAAAAAAAAAAAAAAGTCATACATTCTGGATTCATTACAAATCAACTGAAATATTGCAAGCCTTTTATTATTTTAATATTGCTGATTATGGTTTACAGTTTAAGATTAAGATTCCTAGAATATTCTATTTTTTTTAGATAGGACATTTGAGTTTTCTTAAAGGAGCTTGAGGCTCCTTTTAAGAAAAGAGACTCTCTAGCGCCACCCTTCACCACGACGGCCGTCGGGGGTACTGCAGCCCACAGTGACGCCGGCACGGGAGAACGCGCATGCAGCGTCATGTGACGTCACATCCACAGGACAGCGCGGGAAATTCGGGACCGAATTGCAGCACATTTTGCAGCACACAGCCTGTTCAAGGCAAAGGAGAGATACGCTAGAGGGCTCATTCTTTTTGGTTTGGAACGCTTCATCTGACATTATTACTAGAAAACTTGAAAAAATGTATACAGATTTTTTTCATAAATCTTGCCACAATCCGGCCTCAAGCTCCTTGTAAGCCATGATCAGCAATATTAAAATAATAAAAGGCTTGCAATATTTCAGTTGATTTGTAATGAATCCAGAATGTATGACATTTTTGTTTTTGTAATTGCATTACAGAAAATCACAATATTCTAATTTTCTGAGACAGTCCTGTACGCTTCAGGATCGATTTGAAGGTTCTTTTACTTGTTTTTTAAGTGTCTTAACGGCCTTGGCCCTACTTATCTCTCAGACCTGCTTTTACCATATCGGCCCTCGTGGACCCTGAGATCCTCTGGTACTGGTCTCTTATGTGTTCCCAACGTTAGAACCAAAACCTTTGGTGAAGCTTCATTCCACATGTCATTTTATTGTTCTTAATTTCCTCTTAAAGGTTTATTTATTTATTTATTTTTTTACTTATTTACTTATTTATGTTTTAATGTTGCTTCTACTGCCTTAGTGTCCATAAGTTATCTTTTATATAGAGGGAATGTGCATGATGTCACAGATGCGACTTCACAGTGGGTTAAGCCCACTGAGTGTCAGAAAGACTGAGTGTCAGAAAGACTGAGTGTCAGAAAGACTGAGTGTCAGAAAGACTGAGTGTCAGAAAGACTGAGTGTCAGAAAGACTGAGTGTCAGAAAGACTGAGCGGCAGAAAGACTGAGTGGCAGCGTAAACTTTCAGTTTGAGCAACTGGAAAACATCTAAAATGGGAAAGAGCTGTTGTGTGATCGACTGTACTCATAGATTTAGCAAGAAATCAGAGTTATCGTTTTACAGACTGCTGAAAAATAAGCTTAAGAGAGACAAATGGATCACTGCAATTCACAATTGCGGCAGCAAAACGTGGATTTGTGGTTCCATTTTGTATCAGGTAATGTTGGATTTTTGGGTAGCTAACGTTAAACGGTCAAATCATAAAGTTCGGTGTCCTCATCACTTTAATTTCTACAACAAATCCTGCCTTGAAGTCGGACCAAGCGTCAAGACTTTTGTAAGCCTTCAAGCTTTGCTTCGTGTATTTCCCTGGCGTAGAAATTAAGTACATATAAATATCAGGAAACTGGATTGGTGGTCAAATATTAATGTCCATGGACCACTGGTTCTTGGGGTAACTGTACGGGTCACTGTCAAGTCCAACTGCCTTTTAATTTAAGTCAATAATCGGCTGTTATCCCGTCTTCTCCACTAGTTGCAGCTGTTTCTGCCACTCAGTGTGAGTAAGGGGGCTGGTCCAGTGGGGAAGTGACATCAATGCAGACCCTCTATTGACATTCATATTAACATTTATTTATGTCACATGTCCAGGTGAACCCGCCGGTCTCCTGCAGAGAGCTGGACAGACTCCAGCAGACTCTGATTAGGAATAATCGGGTGTAGATGCTGGATGGACGAGCAGAATGACCGTTTTTCGTAATTCTCTAAAATACTTTCTTCACTTTTTAACGTCTTTTCGTTCAGCAACGTCTCCCCTGAAGTCGTGAGCTGGGAAGTAAACTCGCTCGCAGTCTGGAAGTCATTCCCAGTCCTGCAGTCGAGTCCTGCACTTCACTGATGCTAAAAATCACTTCGGTTAAAAGTTTTGGACCAGAAATTTGTATTAGAAAACAGATGCAAATGTTATGATGAAACACTTACTGGGGAATTTAAACTATTTATGGGTGCATGTCGCCAGAACTTTGCTGCGTCTCGCAGAAATGTGTTTGACTGTCTCGTAGGTGTAACATTTGACATCTACACCTCCAGACAGAAGATATCTAAAACTATCTATCTTAAAACATGCAGCTGGATATTCCAGCAGCCTTGGTTTCACTCGTTATGAACCTTTAGGGTATTTGAATCCCGGTTACTCAAGAGTCAAAGCGGTTTCTCAGATCAAGGAGTCCTTTTATTGTTTTACCTGTCTGAGAATCGTCATGCACCAAGTCCATCATCATGTCCTAGATATTGTGGAGGGAAACCCTTTAGTAACCGCTAGGAACCAAATTACTCCTTAACACTCTCCCAGTCTCCTCTGTCGGAGATCCGGCCGCTCATCAAGGCCAAGAGGAAGAAGGTGGCGCGTCCTCCGTCCAAAGGAACGACCTGCCTGACTCTGGACGGCTTCCTGGGCCGGTCGGACCTGTGTGGAGAGTAGGAGTGGAGCTGCTCTGCTCTGAAGAACCGCCCGGCAGCAGCTGGGACCCTCCACACCATACTGGACTTTCAGTTCACATTTCTATTTAAAAGCAGGAACTGACTTCAGTCTTCATGACAAATGCTGTTTTTTTTTGGAGGCATCGCTAGACCTGTTGTAAATGAATTTTTGTGTTGACGAGCTTCACATCTGCAGCTCTCCTGAGCAGCTGCAGCTGCACATCTGCATGTCTCCTGACCAGCTGCAGCTGCACATCTGCAGCTCTCCTGAGCAGCTGCATCTACACATCTGCATGTCTCCTGACCAGCTGCAGCTGCACATCTGCAGCTCTCCTGAGCAGCTGCATCTACACATCTGCAGCTCTCCTGACCAGCTGCAGCTGCACATCTGCAGCTACACATCTGCATGTCTCCTGAACATCAGCATCTCTCCTGACCAGCTGCAGCTGCACATCTGCATCTCTCCTGACCAGCTGCATCTACACATCAGCATCTCTCCTGACCAGCTGCAGCTGCACATCTGCATCTCTCCTGACCAGCTGCATCTACACATCTGCAGCTCTCCTGACCAGCTGCAGCTGCACATCTGCAGCTACACATCTGCATGTCTCCTGCACATCTGCATCTCTCCTGGTCAGCTGCAGCTGCACATCTGCACATCTGCAGCTTCACATCTGCATCTCTCCTGGCCAGCTGCAGCTACACATCTGCACATCTGCAGCTTCACATCTGCATCTCTCCTGGCCAGCTGCAGCTGCACATCTGCATCTCTCCTGGTCAGCTGCAGCTGCACATCTGCACATCTGCAGCTTCACATCTGCATCTCTCCTGACCAGCTGCACATCTGCATGTCTCCTGACCAGCTGCAGCTGCACATCTGCAGCTCTCCTGAACATCTGCAGCTGCACATCTGCAGCTCTCCTGACCAGCTGCAGCTTCAGCTTTTTTTTTTTTTTTTTCCCCGAGACAACACTTTTTCACTGTCGAAGTGTCACATCTGTTCTACACGTACAAACGTACATGTGTATGTCCTGTAAGTACTTTGTTTTAAAAGCCCTGAAGACGATGGCTAACTTGAATAATAAAACTATTTTTATTTACATGAGTGGTCCATCCGTCTGTAAAGGTGCAGCTGCGTGCTCCTCCCTGCAGGGGGCAGGAGAGACTCATGTGTCAGACCTCCTCCCTCCTGTCTGCTCTCATTCTTCTGCTGAGTGCATTTCTGCTGGACAGACTGCTGCAGCAGCAGCAGCACAGGAGGAACCCCAGAACAAGTTCAGTCTGAGTGGAACCTGATTTGTACATTATGATCATCATCATCACAGATTCAGGTGTCTGACCTTCCCGCAGAAACATTTACATTTTGAAAAACAAATAGGAGAAATGTAAAAGTGGCAGGTAGAAGAAAACATCCACTGAGCAGCAGCTGGTGTTACGCCTTCCTAGAAAATAAGATGCATAAATACATGGATAAGAAGATTTAGCTGTGAGTCATGGAATTGTTTTATTTCCCTTCATGGTACTAATTCAGACGTGGTGTTTTTTTTTATTTTTTTTAAACGACTTAATTCCAGTGCAGTGACAAGAAAACACCCCCCCCCCCCCTTAAAACAGTATTTCAGTGCCTTCTTCTACTGGTGTTGCGTTGAGTCCATGCAGTGCTGGTGGAGCCGGCGAGCAGGGCCGTCATCAGCATGGGTCTCCACGCAGGCCCCGGCCCCCCCGGTCCCCCCCCGCCGCTGGAGCTTCACTTCATCTCGTCTTTTATCTAAAACTAACAGTATCTCTTTGTCAGCTTGAGGTGCATTAAGATTTTACAAAAAAAGAAAGAAATCAACTGGATCACTATTGATGACAGCTTGGTATCCCAGCATTCCTTGTGTCTGTGTACTAGAAAGTTCTCTTTTCTATGATTGTGCTTCATCTCGGGTTGATACCTAAGCCTGAAGAAAACAAAAATCAAATAAATTAAAATAGTCTAGACCTATCTTCTCTGTTATTTCAGTTCATAAATTAGGATCAGAAGTTCCAGTCAAAGAGCGAGCGCGTGGTCTTTTGGTGTGGGTTACTGGGACCGGTCCGGCACTATCTTGGACGCTCCGTTCTGTTTGTCGGACTTGACGGAGAGCTGCGTGGACACGGTGGCCGCCTGGGCCACGGCCTTCAAGCTGCGCTTCCTCTTCTGCACGTTCTGCTCCGGGTGGAAGATGATGACGTAGACCTTAGGGATGTAGAGCATGCCCAGCGACACGGTGGCGCTCAGGCTCATGGACACCGTCAGGGTGGTGGTCTGGATGAACATCTGCAACGACACACGCCAGGAGTTCAGAAAACCAGAGCTACAGCACAAGACATGCTCTCAGAGGAAACTTCACTGTTAAAAATAAAGACAAACTATGGTAAAAGAACGGTGATGGACAGAGCTACGTCTGCATGGAACCCACTTCCTAAACACTTTAAGCAAACTATTAACATAAAAGAATTCAAATTGTTAGTAAAGAAACATCTCCTGAATAGATATATATAAAACTTATTTCATTATTATTAAATAAATAAATAATGTAGATAGTATATCTGGGTATGTGTGTATATATGTGTGTATGTACGTATATGTATAGATATGTATATATGTTTGTATGTATGTACAGGACTGTCTCAGAAAATTAGAATATTGTGATAAAGTCCTTTATTTTCTGTAATGCAAAAATGTCATACATTCTGGATTCATTACAAATCAACTGAAATATTGCAAGCCTTTTATTATTTTAATATTGCTGATCATGGCTTACAGCTTAAGAAAACTCAAATATCCTATCTCAAAAAATTAGAATATTCTGGGAATCTTAATCTTAAACTGTAAGCCATAATCAGCAATATTAAAATAATAAAAGGCTTGCAATATTTCAGTTGATTTGTAATGAATCCAGAATGTATGACATTTTTGTTTTTTTTAATTGCATTAAAGAAAATAAAGAAACTTTATCACAATTTTCTAATTTTCTGAGACAGTCCTGTATATACAGTATATATATATATATATATATATATATATATATATATATATATATATATATATATATATATATATATATATATATATATATATATAATATAAATAAATGAATATTTATTAAAAATGGTTATTGGTGCAAACTATGATAACTATACATTGTTTGAATTTGTTGATGTTATAAAATGTATGAATATGTATTGATTTTATTTATATCTAAATGTTAAACGGAAAGACTTTTTATTTTTTTCTTTATTTAATTTTTTTCCTTTATTGTTTTATATGCTACCTCTTTAGGTTTGCTTTTAATTATTTGTTGTAATGTACTGTGTATTATGTGTCGGACCCCAGGAAGAATAGCTGCAGGTTTGCTGTAGCTAATGGGGATCCAAATAAAAACTATAAACTATCCCTCCCTCATCAGTGGTCCCTGGTGCTAAACACACACACTAATCCCTGCAAACGTCTCTGGATCTTGTGATTATCTGCTGCAGAAGCCAGCGTTAAAGGAACATAAAGAGCGGGAATTTTCACCTCAAAGCACAAGAGACAGTGTTTTTGCTATGATAAATCATTTATGTCCTGGCATATGTAGTCAGGAGAGGAAGCTCTATTTATGGCTTTTGACCACATATCCTTCTCGCTGCTCTTTCTTTTACTTCAAAATCCGATCAAGATAATCAAAATTGGTATCATTCAGAGTCACGTGGCCAAAAATACAGGACTGTCTCAGAAAATTAGAATATTGTGATAAAGTCCTTTATTTTCTGTAATGCAATTAAAAAAACAAAAATGTCATACATTCTGGATTCATTACAAATCAACTGAAATATTGCAAGCCTTTTATTATTTTAATATTGCTGATCATGGTTTACAGTTTAAGATTAAGATTCCCAGAATATTCTAATTTTTTGAGATAGGATATTTGAGTTTTCTTAAGCTGTAAGCCATGATCAGCAATATTAAAATAAGAAATGGCTTGCAATATTTCAGTTGATTTGTAATGAATCCAGAATGTATGACATTTTTGTTTTTGTAATTGCATTACAAAAAAATCACAATATTCAAATTTTCTGAGACAGTCCTGTATATTTACCTCGTGAATAAGTCACAAAGTCAAATTGTGCAGCCGTGCTCCTGGAGCAGCTTTGCATCTCACAGAGGGACTTGCTTTTATCATCTTTAGCGTATTTTTATCATCTCTGTGATAAAGGAAGCCTTGGTGACTGAGATCCGGCGCCTGTGCGTGACCTGAGGTGTGTTCTGGCCTAGAGAAGGGGCATGTTGGAGAAACGGGTAGATCTGCTGCTGCACACGACTACTTCCACTAGTCACACCCAACTTACCGTCTATATTTAGCTATTTTCCTTAGTGATGATTAATTGAATGGGAAGGCTGAATTGGTCTTTGAGGGGGTTCCTGTGGCCCCTCAGCTCATCTGACCTCCTTTTTCCCCCTTTCCCATCTTTCCTTAATTCACTTCATTTCCATTTGAAGGAGTTGAAAAGACTTTGAGAGCACCCAGGGCTTTAATTGTTTCCGCCTGAATGAACCATAATGCAGCTCTCTATTAGCCAAAGCTTATCTGTATTTTTCATATGTTCTTCTTAAAAGTCTCTTTTGTGACGGCAGAAGAAAATAGCCCACGAGCCTGAGTTAAACTCTCAGCCCGGTGGACGCAGGGCGTCCTGGGAGGGACAGCAGGAAGCAAACACGACGTGACAGACGGCAAACAGGCGTTTCACATCCGAAAGCTGCTTGGCTCTCACTGCTAGTGTGTCCTCCTGCGTTAGTCACCGTTTGATTCACCTCAGCGTTCAATGTAAAAACACTTATCAAATGTGACTTTACTGAAGAAGTGACATGTTAACGTCAGGGGATGAAAAAATAGGACTTCAAACAAACAGCTTATTTTAGAGCTGGAAAAAAAAGAGAGATAGTGTCCCAGATGTGAAGGTTTCCTGGTGGGAAACGGAGCATCCTTTACTTTCTAAACAAGGGGTGTCAAATGTGCGGCCCGTGGGCCGCATGTGGCCCGAGAGAGATTTTCATGCGGCCCCCGAGAAGTTTCCAACGCAAAACAACGAAATGTTAATTTACTAAAAAGGAAGGCATAAATAATTGCCATGAATCACAGCATATCTGATAATATATTTCTTCTACAAATCCATCGTTATTCCACAAAGAGAGCAGTTTGACATTTTTTTAGTTTTCTAGAATGCATTTGCCGATTTTATTTCTTTGTAGACGGTCGTTTATTTTTATTAAAGGAGCATGAGGCTCCTTTTAAGAAATGAGACTCTCTAGCGCCACCCTTCACCACGACGGCCGTTGGGGGTACTGCAGCCAACAGTGAAGCCGGCACGGGAGAACGGGGAGAACGCACATGCAGCGTCATGTGACGTCACATCCGCAGCCCAGCACGGGAAATTCGGGACCGAATTGCAGCACATTTTGCAGCACACAGCCTGTTCAAGGCAACGGAGAGATACACTAGAGGAATCATTCTTTTTGGTTTGGAACGCTTCATCTGATATTATTACTAGAAAACTTAAAATGTATACGGATTTTTTTCATAAATCCTGCCACAATCCGGCCTCAAGCTCCTTTAACTGACTACTATTATATATTTTCGCAGGAAAAATATCACTGCTAAAAAAGATGATAGAAGATATTTATTCGGAGAATTTCAGTTTTGAATACGAGGATAGTGACAAAGTAAAACAGTTAAAAGAAGTGCTGACTTTTTCGCCACACTGGCGTAAATATCCGCGCCAATTTTTAAAAATAAATACACTTAATTGTACTGGAAAAATCTCTAAATCACAAAGAAACACTCTCGGATGTAATGAGAAAGATTTTGCTTTTAATTAAATTTCCTATAAAAAAGCAAAATACAAAAAAAAAAACATACTTGTTTATGTTTATCTTTGTAAAATGATATTAAAATTTGAAAAAAAATGAGAAATTTCAAGAAAAGATCCTGAAGAAATATATTTTACATAATTAGAGTGTAAACAAAGTGCATATTTCCTTTAAAATTAACTAAACTGATATTGGATTAGATAACAATAGTAAAAAAAAAAGAATTAGAAAAAAAACATTTTCGCACCGTTTTTGTTATTTTGAGCGTGCGGCCCGCGAGAAGAAAATTGGTCAAATCTGGCCCGCCAAGCAAAATGAGTTTGACACCTCTGATCTAAACAGTATTTCACATTTTCCCGGGTCTTCGGGAATAATAACAATATTTTACTTTTATTGGTGCAGAATCAGGGAACAAAGGGATTTGCAAGGGTAAATTAACTGTGATTAAATCTAAAATGTAAACACTGTCCTCTAGAGAAGGTTTATTCTTTTATTCATTCCTTTTTTATTGATTGATTTTGGTCGGCCTGCCTGCGTTTCAGTTGCAGCAGTTGCAGATCAGGCTGAGTGATTGAGCGCCACCAGGAAGGTCGGCTGACGCTGAACTGAACACGAGGGCAGGTATGTAATCCCTGTCCCCGTGCATGTGCATGTGCATGTGCGTGGGGGAGATATTAAAAATAAAACTGAACTGCCACTTATACGTGAGAGTGGCTCGGACTGTAAAGCGATTTGATGCCGTGACATTAGATGTCACTGCGTAATACTAAACTTTTAAATAAAAGTAGACGGCATCTAAGCTGTCTGTTTGAACATCTGTCATCAGGCCAAAGCCTGAACGTACCTGAATATGAATAAAACAGAACAAATAAAACTGGAGAAGCTGCAAAAAGCAAATATAGCTGAAAAATCATGACATGATCTTAATGGCTCTTCGCTGATTAACGGGTCAAAGCAGCACAGAGTCTTTCTGGTCATGTTGGAACAGCAGTTCCACTTTCATCCATGACCTTCTGGTCGCTGCTTCAGTCCAGTCATGGAGGTCCAGACCAACCCCTTCAGCTCTTCCGGGGGAGACAGTTTTAATTTAAGTCTTATAAAAAAGAAATTAGACTAAGAAAAGCTAAAGCACTAGCTAAGAGCTAAATTTTGCCCTCAAATAAAATATTCTTTGTTTTTCTTTTCATGCTTTTTGTTGAGCAATCTTTAAATTGATTAAAGTATCAGAATCAAAAAACAACTGAATATTTCACTAAAGGTCAAAATTTAAATCTGTGGTTTTGTACACCAGTCTATACTCTCATTTATGTTGTATGAATTATAGAATTGCGACGGCCAACACATGGAGGGTGTAGAGCAAATGCACGTTTTTTCTTACCTTTACGTATCTGTAATATGTACCGTGTGTGCGCACGTGCGTGTGTGTGCCTGAGTGTTTTTTTTGTGAAGAATGTTGATGAGATATGAAATAACCAGTAGCCAATTGAATAAGCTACCCTTTTCCCTTTTTGGTTTATATATTTGTAAATCTGACACTAAAGGAGTCAGTGCCTCACCAACCATGAACCTCACCGTACGTCACTGCTGACGTGTCAGCCCAGATGTCAACCCTAATCTCTCCGTCGTGTCCTGGGTCGGCTATGTGGTCTCCTCCTGGCTCCTGACCTCATCCTGACCAGAAGAACCACCTCAACTGTCTCCTCTGGACGTGGAGGGGCAATGACTCTACTCCCAGTGTCTCCTGGGGGACTGAACTCAAGACTATGCCCAGACATCCTACAGCTGTAGCCTCCATCTGTTGGAGGCTACAGCCACAGTTCCATAGGAACATCCATCCACCAGTAAACTCTTCAAAACACACACAGTTGCACAACACCGGAACCTGCAGCGTGGGAGTGAGAGGGGCAGGGTAACGGCCCGGTCAGGCGGGGGAGAGGTTTGTCCCTCAAGACTCCTCTCCCTGGCCCTGCCCCTTCTCAACCTTTCCCTGACCCTGCACCCCAACCTGGGACTTGCTGATTGGGCCGGAGCTTTGGGAGCTGCGTGCTGGCCTGAGGTCCCCACCCCCGGTCATCCCGCTGCTGCTTCCACCTGCCTGCTGTGCTGTTGCCGTCCCTGACCCCCAGTCTGGCCCTCGGCAGGAGGGTCCCCCCTTATGATCCTGGTCCTGCTCAAGGTTTCTTCCTCCTAAAGGGGAGTTTTTCTTGCCACTGTTTGGCTTAAGGCTTTTCTCCCACTAGGGGAGTTTTTACCTGCCATTGTTTATGTAATAAATGCTTGGGGGTTTATGTTCATGTTCTGGGTCTCTGGAAAGCATCTAGAGACAACTTTTGTTGTATTAGACGCTATAAAAATAAAATTGAATTGAATTGAATTGAAAACACACCAGTACAGTCAACATCACTGCAGACGTCACTCCAATCCACCTGTAGCTCTCCTTCTCAATTCTCCTGAGACTTAGCAGAGGACATTTCATCCCTTTCACAACTGGCTCCATAGAAAGGTACAGACCACAGCTCATATAAACCAATAGGACCACATCATCTGCAAAAACAAGCACAGATGGAATCCCCTGGCCACCAAACCAGTCCCCTCTGCTCAGTACCGGTCCGTTGTGGGGAAGAGCGAGCGAGTCTCTCTGTTTACTGGTGACTCCATGTTCCTGGTCTCCAACTGTGGGACGTGACCAAGGATATCTTTTTGGTCACGTGGGATAGAGGATACAGGTGTCTGGACTCTCCCTTGGAGATAAGAGGAGAAGTTCAGCCACCCAGGACAGATTCAGAGTAGACGTTCAGCCATGTCCATCCAGGTGGAGGCCCTAAGTTAGACCTGGGAGATGCCGGAGAGATGATATCTCTGGGCTGACTTGGGAACGTCTCGGTATTCCCCCAGGAGAGCTGGAGGAGGTGGCAGGAAGAGCCAGGCCTGCTCTGTGCTGCTGTTACCCACAAATAAATCATCTAAGGGCCAGTCCCAATCCCCCCCCTCGCCCTACTTTTTAGCCCTACCCCTAAATTTTGCACGTTCCCGTGAGGGTAGTGGTGTCCCAATTCCTCTTTGCATGTAGGGGTAGTGGACATAACGAGGGCTAGTGGGTATCAATCTAGTCCTTCACAGCGAGGGATTTCAGATGCTGACTCGCCGACCGAGGGATAGAGAAAATTTCCCAGAATGCTTTACGTCATCATTTGCAGACTGAATCAAACAAAAAAACATGGCGGACATTTCTCCTTTTTAGTGAATAAAATCAATATTTTGAGTTAGTTTCTGCATAAAAATGCGTTTTTGATTACATTTCTAGCGAGAAATATATATTTTACTTTCATAATATTCACTCAGTGAATGTACATAAGCACTCGCTTCCTCTTTGTTGCATGGTTTTTTCAGATCTCGCCAGAATAAAGGCTGATTTATGGTTCCACGTTACACCAACGCAGACCTTACGCCGTAGGCTCTGCGATCTATTCCCGAGCCGGCGGCTCTTCTCATCCCCGAAAACATCGGAGCAAATTTCTTAACAGGCGTTATTTGGATAAACTGAGCCCAGGTTGGGGATCTTAACGGTTACTTTTACGCCTAAAAAAATATTAAAACTTAATAACGTGGTATATTAACAGCGATACAGCGGAAATTATAACAGCTTTTATCTCTGGGCTTCCTGATATGGTGTGACGTATGTGCAAACGTAACTACACAGTCGCTTACCTACCCGAACGTAAACCACGCAGTGACGTAGCAAGTGGTGTCCCAATCCCTAGGGAAGATTACAAGGGCCCTACGCCTTGTGGCTTCATTTTGAGGGTGAAGTGGTAGTGGGTGAGGGCTAGTGGTAGAAAGTAGGGTGAACATTGGGATTGGTCCTAAATGTCATTCTTTGATTTGTCTAAGTCAGCGGTAAAGCTTGTAAAACTGTTGAATTTCCCACCTTCTCTGTAGACTGCGCCGTGCCAAAGAAGATGGGCACAAAGGCCAGCCAGATGATGCAGGTGGTGTACATGGTGAAGCCGATGGGCTTTGCCTCATTGAAGGTCTCAGGAACGCCTCTACTCTTTATAGCGTACACTGTGCAGGTGATCATCAGCACGAAACTGTAGCTCAGACACGATATGAGGGACAGATCGGACATGTCACACTTGAGTACCCCACGGGCGAACTCCGGGTTCGGAGGCTTCTGCTCCTCGTAGTCGATGAAGGCGTGAGGAGGCTCCACGCCGAACCAGATGAACACTCCAAGTAACTGTTGAGAACAGATTGTTAGACTGCTACAAGGTCTAATGGTATATGTGAAGCTAGGGTCAACAATCTTACCTGCACGGAGATGAGTATGAAGGTGATAATCAGCTGAGAGGTGGGGCTGATAAACTTGGGAGGCGTGACTGACTTCTTGCCCTGTTCAAAGATGCGGTAGATCCGGTTGGTTTTGGTGAGCATGGCGGCGTAACTGATGCACATGCCAAGTCCCAGCAGGAGCCTGCGGAAGGCACACACCGCCCCGCTGGGCTCTGCGATCATGAGGAAGGTGATGAGGTAGATGAGGAAGATTCCTGTCAGCAACACGTAACTGAGCTCTCTCCCAGAGGCCCGAACGATGGGCGTGTCGTTGAAGCGGATGAATGTGGCGATGGCTCCGGTCGTGGCCAGGATGCCCAGGATGGCCAGGAAGACAGGGATGATAGCCCAGGGGGAGCTCCACTCCAGCTTGACGATCGGTGTCGGACGACAACCCGTTCGATTCTCTAAGGGCCTCATGTCGAAGGGGCACATGTCGCAGGTGAACTCGTCCAGCTGGTATTGGTAGCCGTCACAGAGCTCGCAGTGCCAGCAGCAGGGAACGCCCTTCACCATCTTTTTCCTCTCTCCCGATTCGCAGGGGAAACTGCACACCGACTCTGGGATTTTACGGTCTCCTCCCGACCACTGCATCTCCTCCAGCTGGGACAGATAGACAGACATAGTGTTATGGTTTTGGAAGTTTCCTGTTTTATTTTGAAGCCTGTGTCTTTGTGTTTCAGTTCTAATTTGACCTTCCTGTTTCCCATCGGCCCTGATTGTCTGCACCTGTGTCTAGTTATCCCTTGTGTATGGCTGAATCCCAATCTCCACCCTCACAGACTCACAGACTTACGTGCGCGCTCCCGCACCTTGCGTAAGGGCTTAGGGCTGTCCCATTCCTAAAGTCGTTAAGTGTGCGAGGGCTCCCGGCAGCCATTTAGAGCCCTTACTGCTGCTCACTTACCGTAAGTCAGCATCTCCGCAGACTTTTGGAAAGGGAATTACCCACAGTTCATTGCGTTGTGACATAAAAGGAGGTTACCAGGGAGAATGTAAACAAAACAGGGGGCGGAGGAAAATAAGTCATGTGCGACTGCGAGACGAAAGAAGTTCTCCTGTAAATACAAATACATATCCCACTGGTGATTTAAATCCAGAAACTGTTGTCCCGTGAGGATTATTCAACAGCCCTATTATTTCCTTTACAAACATTTTCTTTTTTCTTTTTTTTATTTTATTCATAATTTGAGGTTCAATTTCTTTTGTTTTCATTTTATATTAGACAAATCCTCAGTTGACCTGGTGTTGAATAAACAAGACTTGCTTTTCTTTGATCTGAGTACAGTGTTTGAATTAAGATTCCCTATGTTAACAGAAATGCATACATGTAAATACTAGCAAGATAGTTTTAGATCCAACACAAACAAGTCAGGCAGTTATTTGGTTATTCATTTATATATGACCACAAAATGTAAACAATTTCAGCAAGTTGCCAAGATGCCTTTTTCAAGGCATCCCTTGAAAAGGCCTATGATCTGTTAAGCGACCTTGGGTTCTTTGAAAGGCGCTATATAAATGCAAGTTATTATTATTATTATTATTAAGTTGAACAAAAACGTTGCAGTAAATAGTAATAATATAACTGTAATATTTAGCTCAGGTTACCATCAATTTATACGCTCTCTTACAAAAATGAAATTACTCCGCGATTGAGCCTGGCATACTGGATGTGCTGGTATGGGTAGATTGAAAGAAATACACTACATTAACAAGGAAATACATATTGTACATGTTTAAATTGTGTTCTTTGTTGAATTTTATGCTCCTTTATATAGGCTACCACTTTGTTTTCAAACATCCGGATGATCATTCCCAAACTTATAATACCGGTACGTAACATTTTGATCTGACTAGGAATTTTGTAAATTGACATTTTAAATAAAGTTTATAAAAAAAAAAAAAAAAAAAAAAAAAAAACGTTTTTATCTGACTTGTTTCCGGTTTCTGCTAAGTGCTGTCCCATTCCTATTTATACCATTTGGAGCCCTCACACTTAATCACGTGCCGCTGACGTCACTGAAAGTATGTGAGGGTTCAGGGCTGGAGGGTTTAGGGTGGAGATTGGAATTCAGCCTATATCTGGTCTTGTCTTTCCCTTGCTCCTTGCTGCTCCGTACTGTTTCCTCCCTCCATGTTTTCCAAGTCAGGTTTTTGTAGTTTTTGATTCTTGTTTTAAGCTCTGGTTCTTGTATCCTGTTCAGCAGCGCTTTTGCTTTGGTTTAAGTTAAATAAATCAATCACACTTTTTGGAACTCCTGCCTCCTGCTCTCCTACATCTGGGTCCGACCAACCACCATTTCCTAACACATAGTGCAGGGGTCGGCAACCCACGACCAGAGCCGCATGCGGCTCTTTAGCGCCGCCCTAGTGGCTTTTTCAAAAATGTTTGACCTTTTTTTTCTTTTTTTCCTTTCTTTCTTCTTTTTTCCTTTTTTTCTCTTTTTTTCTTCTTTTTTTCTTCTTTTTTTCCTTTTCTCAACATTTTGACTTTTTTTCTCGAAATTTTGACTTTTTTTCTCGACATTTCGACTTTTTTCTTGACATTTTGACTTTTTTCTCGAAATGTTGACTTTTTTCTCAACATTTCGACATTTCGCAGCGGCTCGACTCCGAACTCCTCCCGGGTGACCGAACTCCTCACCCTATCTCTAAGGGAGCGTCCAGCCACCCTGCGGAGGAAACTCATC
The DNA here is from genome assembly GCF_033807715.1 of Cololabis saira. Classification (NCBI taxonomy): domain Eukaryota; kingdom Metazoa; phylum Chordata; class Actinopteri; order Beloniformes; family Belonidae; genus Cololabis; species Cololabis saira. Next base: position 43,112,986 of record NC_084594.1, read on the forward strand.
TCGGCCGCTTGTATCCGGTAAATCGAGAGCTTCTTCTTTCGACTCAGCTCCTTCTTCACCACGACGGTCCGGTACACCGACCGCATAACTGCGGTCGGTGCACCGATCCATCTGTCAATCTCCCGCTCCATCGTTCTCTCACTCGTGAACAAGACCTCGAGATACTTGAACTCCTCCACCTGAGGCAGGACTTCTCCACCCACCCGGAGAAGGCATGCCACCCTTTCCCGGTGGAGAACCATGGCCTCGATTTTGGAGGTGCTGATTCTCATCCCTGCCGCGTCGCACTCGGCCTCAAACCGCCCCAGCACATGCTGAAGGTCCCGGTCCGATAAAGCCAACAGGACAACATCATCCTCTGATCTAAATCCAACGTATGTTGGATGGATGGTGAGGGTTTACAGTGGATTCCCCCCTCGTGAAGCATCTTCACCACTTGGGACTTTGCAAATTATTGAAATTTCTTCAATGGTCTTAATATCTTGATCAGGATGGATCAGAAGTGGAGGGTTGTGGGTTTTTTAAGCTTGTTTCAGAGCCGTGTCTTGTTTCACGTATGAACATGTCTTATTTCCACTGAGCGTGGCTGCACTCCAGATGAATCCACACTTTAGGAGCAGGAAGTGAAAATCCCTGCAGGACCTGGAGGTTCATTACATAGAGACGTTTAAATCTCACTCTGAACTGTATCTTCTGTATCTTCTGTACACATGCTACACATGTCCTTACTGTTAAATACAGTGTGATATTAAACAGTGTTTGTCTCTGAGTTGCTGAGAAAGGATTCTCTCTCTCCTGCAGCCTCCAACTGACCCGTCATTCTGACGCATCTTGACCGTTGCACTAATGTTCAAAAGTCCCCTGATTCATACTGATCCAAACTCCTTTCATGATTTCTCCACACTAGTGTTTTCAGCATTTATACGACTGTCTGGCACGGTACAACTGTTTTTAGTTTTCTATGAACTGCGCCACTGTAACTTAGGTGTCTTTTTGCCAAGTTCATGTTTAAAACTGAATTATGGAACAGGACCAGTGAAATGAAATATGGGAAAAACTGATGGTTAGGGGCGGGGCTTCTGATGTCAGGTGACTAGAAGCCGGAAGTCCCAAGGAACTTTAAACGTTTGGCTGGACTGGAAGCGGGCGGGCAACATTACCGGAATACTTAAACTCGGACGGGATTCTTACATGTTTTCCATTGGATGTCCTAGTTGCTGAAACTGACCATGCCGATGAGATTGATTTTTTTTTTAAGCAATGCATTGCTAAGGACTGTTTTTGTTTTGTGGGGAATAGGATTGATTTTTATCCTCTGGAATTGAAAACAGAAAAAAAATAGCTACATATCGTGGGTATGGTTTTTTGTTTGTTTGAGGGTTCTGTTTATATTGGTTGGGAACAAAGTGAGATCAGTGTGGGTGTGTGTATGGGTTAGGGTTAGGGTTAGGGTAAGAGTTAGGGTTAGGGTTAGGGTTGGGGTTAGGGTTAGTGTTAGGGTTATGGTTAGGGTTAGGGTTAGGGTAAGAGTAAGAGTTAGGGTTAGGGTTAGGGTTAGGGTTGGGGCTAGGGTTAGGGTTATGGTTAGGGTTAGGGTTAGGGTTAGGGTTGGGGTAGGGTTAGGGTTATGGTTAGGGTTAGTGTTTATGTGTGTGTATACATAGTCAATATAAAGGGTAATTTTATTGACTTGAGGCTGTTGGGAGCTTTTCTTGTACCTTACACCAGGAAATAATTATCAGTATTTCCTTCAGCAAGTGGACCAAGGGAGTTGGTATGAGCCAGACAATAAGGGGAAAAATACAAACTACACCATTGTGTCTGGACGAATCAGAGCATGATTCTTTTTTTTTTGTGAGGATAAAAGAGGGTCAGATTCTGAGTATCCTGTCTAGCCTGGTTTGTTTGGTAAAGAAAAGTGCCAATAAGAGCTTCAGCAGTGCACGTAGTCTATTAATATCTTTGGCCAAACCAAGTTTAGAAGTTTCCTCGGTTTCCAGTTCTTAAGAAGTAAAAGGTGCATTAACTTTTCATGTCGTTGTCCAACTCTAAACAAGAAAGCAAGTCATTTTATCTCTCATTTTCAAGGAGCGCAAATATTTACATTGAGTCGCAGATGGTTCGTCCATTGTCCAATAACCTTGTAGCCAGGGTTGGTGATATTGGACAGCTGGTACTGGAAGATGTCATAGCGACCGGGAGCGTCTCCATTCTCGTTGAACATCACTCCAGTTCCGGCGCTGCCTGTTTAATGGAGACACAAATATAACAACCTACTCGCTTAGGAAAAGTGAATCAGAAAAGAAGAGGAATTCAAGCTGCCTCAGATAACACACCGACGCTGTTGAATGCAGCTCGCTTATTTTGGTCCTGTGCAATCATGTGAAAGCTGAGTGCAGGATGCTCTTTAGCGGAGGCTTTCTTCCACAGTGCACTCTGCTGCCCTAACATGATTGAATGTTCCTCTCAGGACCCTGCAGGCGCCCACTAAGAAAATCTTCCATACAAGCCAAGGCCACCCAGCAAGAGCAGAGCAGTAAATATGGTGCTTTCAGAAGATCCCCTTTTTATATTCTTTTCCAAACAGTGACTTTTTCTATACAAGATGTGAAAAGTGAGCGTTGTGCTAAAGGAAGAGCAAGGATCCGGCCGTTGGCAGGATGTGCTTTGGAGAAATGAGCTGTATTCTGTAACTCAGTACATTAGCAGAAATCTCTAATAGTCCAGTCATTATAGGCCAGAATTTGGCTAAACCTAGGACAAATTGCAACAGTAGCAAACTCAACTGATTTTGTATCCTCAATATGTCTTTAGTGAGAGAAAAAAAGTCCCAAGGAATCCCATCATGGGAAATGTGTTTTTTTCAATGTTTTGTTACCCCTATGACACCTACTTGATTGCTGGCAGGATCACTGACGACACTGTCTTTCAGAGATTGTGACGCGTTCAAATTTTGAGGTAGCTCAAAAGTAAAGATACCATTTGATTCTAGACAACCCCGGGTTTCCAATGAGACCAACCATGTCATGTTACCTCATTGGAAAGGGGGCTACATACCTAATTATTCAAAGTTAAGACGATTTTTTGGGGAGGGAAATATGGCCATCACCATTTTTCAAATGGTCCCTTGGCCTTCTACCTCAATATATGTTAATGGGAATGGGTTACATGGGTACCTACAAGCCTCCCCTATACAGACATACCAAATTTATGTTAAGCCCATGTAGTTTTGTGCAAGAATCATGTAGTGTTTTGCATGCTGTACAAATATGTAATTTCCGCCTATTATAAAAACTGTGTATTTGCCCATTTCTGCACACTGGGAGTCAGGAATGTCATTGCATAAATTGGTATTTTTTGACAGCTGAGACTCTTGTGCATCCAATGAGCCCAGATGTAAGCTATTCATTTGTGCAGCTTTACTGGAAATTTTATGAACCCAAAAATGGTCATCAATATAAACTAATGATAGGAATGTTAATTATTACATTCACTCTCACCACCATCGGAAAAGCTGCAGAGGTATAGATGTGAGGTAACATTAACTCTCAAAAATAAAGATAATAATCAGATGTAGATTTTCCTTTCATTTTAAATTTACTATACACAGGAATTATATACTTTGTTTCACACAGTACTGTATTGCTTTATGGCTGTGGCTGCTTTCCATGCCTGCCTGTGCAGAAGTCAACCAGGCAATGAAAGCACTCACAGGGGTCAACTTTAATACTGGAGAGCAGAACCGAGACATGACCGAAGCAAGGCAAGCCCGTGACTGGAAGGATACACTGAGCGTTCTCGCCATTGCAACTGCAACATCACAAGATCAAGATGGCTGACATGTAAACCATCCCAACAGCTTTGAAATATTTATCCATTTCCTCTAAAGTCAGAGACCCTTGCAGGTAAAAAAATATATATATATATACATCAAGTAACATATAATAAGCATTATAGATGTGAACATTTCAAAGTATTGTTTAATATAAGATTTAGTCAGTTAGCTATTAACCATGCTAGCTAACATTACTGTGATAGTTATTGCAATGTACAGAATAGCTTAAATAATGTTGATGACTGTGTGTACTGAACTGTGTCAGCATCACTCTTTTTTTTTTTTTTTTTTTTTTTTTTTTTTTTTTTTTTTTTTTTTTTTTTACCTTGTCTGCACACATATTATTGATTGATACCATGACGGTAGAAACCAAAAGTGAATATATGTGCATTATTACTATATGTAATATATACATATATATACGCACACATATGCGTACACATACATAAACATACACATACAAACCCAGTGTTTTTTTTTTTTTTTTTTGGGGGGGGAGGGGGTGGGGGGGGGTGGTGACGACATCCACTGCCAATCCAGGAAGCAGGAACACACGGAGACACACGTCAAGCACTGGAAATCTGCAACAAAAAAAACCACAAACAAAGCACGAAACCGGCACGGAGCCATCCAAAACACGAACAGCAATCGACCTAAATCTTGAGATCTGATCGCAGTCTGAGCTAAGCTATCGCTACCGCTACCTAAACCCAAAAACTAGAGAGCCAGCATGCAGGTGAACAAGCCAGTGTGTATGTCTATGCGTGTGTGTGTGTATGTATATGATCATGCATGTGTGTGTGTGTGTGTGTGTGTGTATGCGTGTGACTAAATTACTATATGTGTGTGTGTGTGTGTGTGTGTGTGTGTGTGTGTGTGTGTGTGTGTGTGTGTGTGTGTGTGTGTGTGTGTGTGTGTGTGTGTGTATGTGTGTAATAAACCAAACAAAGCTCCACCTGAAGTGTATCTATAGTGGGGGAGGGGGGGGAGCAACCCCGCCACCCGTGAGACCAGAGGCCGACAAGGAAGAGCCCGGAACCCAGGCCACCGGCAACCCCACAGAGGGGAGAAGTAGGAGGGAGGCAACCCACCGCCTGCGAGGCCCCCCCCCCCACCCGGCGGCGGCCGAGGGGGCCCGCGGGCGGGGCCCCCACGGCGCGGAAAGAAGCAGCCAGGGATCCCGCGGCGGCGGACCGCGACCCAGGCAATCCCCGGCCACCCGGTCCGGGCCGGACACGCGGCCAGGAGGCCCTCACCCTTCAGGCCAGCGACCCCCACCCGGCAGGGGGCCAGCCCGCCCGGAGAGACAGAGCCGCCCCGGCCGCCGACGCGGGCAGGCGCACCCGTCCCCCACGAAAGTGGCCCTCCAAGACCAGAGGGGCGCCCCGCCGTAGAGGCAGCGGGGGGGACCGGAGACGGGCCCGGAGAGAGGGAACCCCCCAACAAGGCGACACACGCGCAGGCCCGACAACGGAGGGCCCCAGACCCAGGCATCCCATTCATTCATCCATTCACCTATCCGATACCTATACTAATAATAATATAATATACTATACATAATAATAATAATACTAATAATAATACTAATAATAATACTAATAATAATACTAATAATAATACTAATAATAATAACCATCTTTGTATAATATAATATTGATAAATTATTAAGTTTTTGATGTCCTGCCAATGGAGGCTCAAATCCTCCATGGCAGGACCCTTCCATACCGCATTCTCACCGACACAGACATACAATCACGCACCGTTTCCCCCTCCCCGGGGGGATCCAGCACCGCCAGAAGGCACCCCAGGCTGCACGGCGGGCCCCGCCAGGCCCGGGTAACCCGACCCACCCGTCCCAGGCCCAGGCCGGTGAGGGAACGCGGGTGATGTGGGACCCCCTCCCGCCCCTTGTGTTGAGTGCATGTGATTAATGCCATAAAAACAGGGAGGAGGGAGGGCCAAGTATGACACAGACCCCCCCCCCTCCCGAACTACGTGTCCTTGTCAAATGTATTTATTAAGTGTTGAATGTGCAGTGTCTATTTTGCTGTTAAAACCGTGAGGCGGGGAGTGCCGGGCCACGCGGGACAGTGCCCCCCACGACCCGGACCCCCCGCCTTTCGCCTATGTGCGTATGAATCGTGTAGGGGGGGCAAGAGGGGGAGCGGAGGTCGAAGCCAGGAGGCAGGACCAGCAAAGCCGGCCCTGATAAGACACCCGCGTCCCCCCACCGGCCGTCCAGCAGACGGGGGCCGGCCCCCCGAGCCGGGCAAGGGCCCCACCGTACCTCCAAGGGCGCCCCCGGCGCCGCCGGAGCCCCCAGACGGAGGAGGAAACGGTCCAACATCCTCCCATTCATACTGACAACATAAGACATAGATACCTGGGAATGGTGCCACCCCGCCGTCGCGCCCGCCCGTGCACCCCCCGGTCAGGGGAAGCCCGCTCCCCGGACCCGGCCCCACCCCCCCCCGAGGCCACCCCGGCGGACACCCCAAGGGTCCCGGAGTCCCCACATCCGCAGGGGCACTTGGCCCCCGCCCAGCGACGGAGGACCAAGGCAGCAATGCCCCCCCAGCGCAGACAGCCACCCCCCACCCAGGCAGGGCCGGGCCCTCCGGGTGGGACCCCCACGTCCACGGCCCCGCCCCCCCCGGGAGGCCCGGAGACGCCCCAGCCACAGCCCCCCGCCCGAGCCCTCCCCAGCCACCCCCCCCCACCGCCATGAGGTAACCCCCCCCACAGGCCCCCAAGGCCCCCACCGGCTAGGGACAGGGCCCCGCGGCCCCCCCCACCGCCCCCCAGGGGCCACCAGAGGCCCGCGCCCCAGACCCCCCAAGCCGACCCCCAACCCCAAGGGCTACGAGATCACCACCCCCCCGCCCCCACTAGGTAACGAAGCCAATAAACGGGGACCACAGAGAGTGCAATTCAGCCGAATGTTGTTCAGTGGAGGCAGACATTATCTCACTACTAATATGATCTGATAAAAGATTCCTAAAATGGTTGATACATAAACTGGATTTTTGTTTCCAATTTACTAAAATGGTTTTCTTTGCGATACATAAGGCAGTGAGAACCCGGTGTGTCCAATTAGGATCTATTTGAGTGTCTCCCAGGTGACCTAATATACATACCGTGGGGCATACTGGGATTCTGTGGTTGATCCATGTGGATAAATCCTCACAAATCTCCTTCCAGAACCTCTGTACCGGTGTACAGAACCATAAAGCATGCATATAATTATCTGGGGTGTTCTCTGTGCACTGTGAACAGATATTAGAGGTGACAAAGCCCATCTGGAACATCCTTTGTCCAGTATAATGTATTCTATGAAGAACTTTGTACTGTATAAGTTGTAGGTTTGGGTTTTTAGTCATAGTAAACGTATTTAAGCATATTTGTGACCAAGAAAACTGGTCGGTATTAAGAGAGAGATCCGCCTCCCACTTAGAGATCGGGAGAGAGACTGAATCGTCCAGTTTAGACACTAACCTGTAGAGTTTTGATAACAACTTTAAAGTGCTTAGATTCAATAAATCTATTATCTTAGCGGGAAGTTGTAAATCTAATTGGCTAATTTTGTATGTTTTATTTATTATTGCCTTAAGTTGTTGATACTCTAAAAATTTATTCCTGCTAACTCCGTATTGAACAATAAGTGTATTGAAAGGTACAAACTGTCCTCCTACAATTACGTGCTGTAAGTACCGTATTCCTTGATCTCTCCATTGAACGAAGTTAACCATCTTTTTATCATTTTTCACGATGTCTGGGTTGTTCCATATGGGTGTACGGTCACATGGAAAAAGTGAAATTTTAGCTATTTTAAGAAATTCCCACCAAGCTGATAAAGTTGTGCTAATATTAATGCTTTTGAAACATTGATGACGTTTGATACTTTGACTAATAAATGGTAACTCTGAGATTTCTAGTTCATTACAAAACACTTGCTCTGAGTCCAGCCATTGACTATCTAAAGGATGATCTTTTGACCATTTTACAATATACTGTAACTTACTGGCTATGAAGTAATACTGAAAATTAGGTAATTCTAAACCTCCATATTCTTTGGATTTTTGCAATGTCTTTAAACTAATACGTGGAGTTTTATTTTTCCACAGAAATTTTGATACATATGAGTCCAACGATTTAAACCAGGAAAGAGGGGGTTTGCATGGTATCATTGAGAAAAAATAATTTACTTTTGGTAAAACCATCATTTTAATGGTGGCTATTCTACCCATGAGCGAAATGGGGAGAGAGCTCCATCTGGAAAGATCATCTTCTATTTTCTTTATAAGCTGAACATGATTTAATTTTATTAACTCTGACAGCCTAGGGGAGATGTTTATGCCTAAATATCTAATGTTCCCTGATTGTAATTGAGTATTGGTTATATTCCTAAAATTGCAGTTAACACACAGAACAGTGGATTTAGACCAATTAATAGAATAATCAGACAGAGATGAAAATCCCTCTATAAGTGCAATTGTCTGTGATAGTGAAGATCGTGAGTTCTGGAGGAAGAGGAGTACGTCATCCGCATAAAGACTAATTTTGTGCTCTAATATTTTACATTGTATACCTTTAATATTTTGATTTTGTCTAATAGCTGCTGCTAAAGGTTCAATAAATATTGCAAATAATGAAGGAGAGAGAGGGCAACCCTGTCTAGTGCCTCTTTGCAAGGTAAAACTTGTAGAGATTTGATCATTTGTCCTTACACGTGCCTTGGGAGAGCTGTATAATATTTTTATCCAGTCAATGAAAGATTCGCCAAATCCAAATTTATGCAAAGTTGCCAATAGAAACTTCCAATTTACCTTATCAAATGCTTTTTCCGCGTCTAAGGATATAATAGTAGTCTCCTGTTTATTGATACTCGAATAGTCTATAATATTTAATAATCTGCGAATATTAGTAGACGAATGTCTACCTTTAATGAAGCCTGTTTGATCCGGATGTATAATAGAAGGGGTGACTCTTTTCAGACGTTCAGTAATGGCCTTGCTAATTATTTTAAGGTCTACATTTATCAATGAAATTGGGCGGTAGCTCGATGGGAGCAAGGGATCCTTGTCCGGTTTTAATAAAAGACTAATATTAGCAGAGTTCATATTTAAGGGTAAGCTTTTATTTTCCCTAGCATTTAGAATCATTTTATAAAATGTTGGTGCTAATATACTCCAGAATTCCTTGTAAAATTCAGCTGGGAAACCATCTGGGCCCGGAGCTTTATTATTGGGCATATGTTGAAGAGCTTCATGGAGTTCTCCTATTGAGAGCGGTGAGTCTAAATTCATAACCTGTTCCTGATGTAACTTCGGCAGATTAATGTCTCCAAGAAACTCATTAATGGATTGATCAGATGGTTCAATTTGTGACGAGTATAATTTATAGTAAAAGTCTCTAAAGACTGAATTTATTAAACAGGGGTCATGTGTAACTCCCCCTGACTGGTCCTTAATTGATGTTATGGTTGTTTTTTCTTTGTTTATTTTTAATTGATTGGCTAAGTATTTTCCCGATCTGTTAGCATGTGCAAAGTTTTCCAGGCGAAGCCTTTGTACTAGAAACTGCGTTTTTGCGTCAATTATTTTATTTAATTCTATTTTAGTTTTCCTTATTCTGTTAAGGATACGTTCGTCTGCAGAGGTCTGGAAGGCCTCCTCTAGCGTCTTTATTTCACACTCTAATTCTTTTGTTTTTAAGTTGTCTTTTTTTTTCTTATTTGAAGAAAAGGAAATTATTTTGCCTCGCATTACTGCTTTTCCTGCTTCCCATAGAACGCTCGCTGATATTTCCGGCTGGTCGTTATTTTGTAAAAATATATCCCATTCTTTCTTAAAAAAATTAATAAAGTCGGGGTCTTTGAGCAATGATGTATTAAATCTCCAAACTTTGGAGGATGATACGCTCCCCCTCTTCCCCAGAGTGAAAGAAACAGGTGCGTGATCGCTAATAATGATTGGGTGAATTTGTGATTCTGAGATATCTCTCATCAGAGAGCTACTGACTAAAAAATAATCTAACCTAGAATATGAGTGATGAACGGCTGAGAAAAAAGTGTAGTTCCTAAGGGTTGGGTGTAGAGAGCGCCATGTATCGCAAAGACCCAGATCATTCATATATTGCTTAACAATACTTGCTGACTGCCAACTCCTGTGTCCGCCTGCATTACTGAGCCTGTCCACTCCAGGGTCCAGAACCATGTTGAAGTCTCCTCCGATGATGACTGTGTTGTCTAGGTGAGCAGAAAGTGAGGTGAAAAAAGAGTGAAAAAACGAGGAGTCATCAACATTTGGACCATATACATTAGAAATACATAAATTCAAACTTTGAATTTGCAAGACTAAAATTAAATATCTACCCTCTGAGTCAATGTGAGTGTCCTTTACGGTGAAATTTACTCTTTTATTAATGAGAATTGCTACCCCTCTTTGTCTGGAGTTGTAACAGGCGCAGAAAACATGCGGAAATTGTGCCGTGGCCAATGCATCTACCGAAGCTTTAACTAAATGAGTTTCTTGCAGTAGGACAATGTCCGCCTGCAGAGTTTGTATGTGGTTAAGAAGTTTTAATCTCTTTGCCGTGTTCCCGGCTCCGTTTACGTTCCAGGTGACAAACTTTAATTTATCCATAATCCAATCATTGAAAGTAACATTATATGTAAGTGGTAATGTTGCATGAAAAGCTGTTGTATGTGTGTGTGCCATGTTATTCTAGATGTGTGAAATGTGTGTTTGTACCAATTTACCAAACCGAGAAAGAAAGTGCAGCAGAGTGGGACATAGAGGGAAAAAAGAAAAAAAAAGGGGAAAGGGAGTGAGGTGGGGGGGAGGGAGATAATTCTAAACATGATAGAAAAAGAAATAGAGAAAGTAAAAAAAAGAGAGAGAAAGGCAATCACCAGTGTGAGCCTATAACTTACCGAGACTAGCAGAGCAAGAATTATTAATACATTAATATATGCCGAGAATATTTTATGAAACTATATCTAATCTAATCACCAAGTGTTTATGTAACTATATCTAACCTAATCACCAGTTAGTAAGAAAGAAAGAGAGGAAAAGAAAGTAAATTTTGTACTCATCCTTTTTTAGAAGAGCCAGGGCGTGATGTTGGAGTCGCGGTACAGTTGTCCGTTCACGTACAGCTTGTCCACGGTGATGACAGCACGAGATCCCTCCGTCATGAACCTCCTCCGGACCGGGAAGAGGACTCGGCGACGGTCCAGGATCTCCCGGGGGAACTGGTCGTTCACGGAGAACGGCAATCCGCGTAGCTGTGGCCCCCTTCTTCTCACAAGCTCTTTGTCTTTATAGTGTTCGAATTTAGCAACAATGGGCCTGGGTCTCTGGGCTTCGGGTCTTCTTCCTCCTAGGCGATGGACGCGGTGAAACGTGATGGAGTTCGCCAGGTCTTCTGGAAGCTTCAGGTGGTTCCGGATGAAATCCTGGACGGATTGTTCAGGATCTTCATCAGGTTTTTCCGGGATCCCCGAGAACACCAAGTTGTCCCTCATGGAACGAGCTTGAAGGTCTAAAACGGCCTCTTTTAAAGATTTATTTTCATTTTGGAGTCGGCTAAAACCCTCTGACATGGATTTCATCGACTTCTTCAGATTGGTGTTTTCAGCCATCAATTTTTCCACCTGCTGGTTACCGTATTCCACAGCTTCTCTTAATGACTGGAATTCCTTGTGCAGGACTTCCACCAGGGATAAACGGGAGTCATGGGAGGCCAAGCGGGTGTCAATGGACCTCAGAATGTCCTCGGTGGAATTTCCTGGAGGAGAAATTGCTCCAGGGGAATCCTCAGGACGGCAACGCTTCGGCGTGGAGGAAGCGCCGGAGGACGCGCCCCCAGACTTCTTCACCATGACAAATCTCTCAAAATACTCGTCTATAGATGCGTCTAAAGATTCGCTTTGCTCCAGGTTGGGTTCGGAATTATATAATCTAACTATAACCTACCCTTTCGTTATTTTAAACTGAGAATATAATCGTTTTTAAAGCATTTATTGAAAACGAAAGTATTACCTCGCCATGTTGGATTCTGCTACCTCGTTCTCGCGATACTACCACATCTCGTGGTGCGTTCGCTGCTGCTGGGCCGTTCGCTGCTCTGCTGGGCCGTTCGCTGCTCCGCTGGGCCGTTCGCTCGTCATCAGCATCACTCTTGACTCTCTTGACTTGTAGAAAATGTTACATTAACCACTTAAACCCTATATGGGTAACCGGACTCAGGGCTGAATGCTAGTGTTGTTTCTGTTTTCTGTAATTGTGGGGAAAGCTTCCACTGACAATAGCTGATCGACAAGCTCACAATGCATTGTCGCATTGTGCTTGATGGTCTGCTATTGTCAGTGGAAGCTTTCACAATATCAATTAATATACAGGACATGCTCCCTTATCTGGCAGCATCAGGACATAACTTGTACACCAAATCTGCCAGACTTTATCTTCAGCAGATGCTCAACCTCAGGACTGAACATCCAGATGTACATCAACACTTCGAAGAAGGGTTCCATGTCATCCGGCGGAGTGATCGCTTGTGGGCAGGTCTCTCAGCTGACCTTGTCATCGAGCAGGTTCTGATGAGAAGTATGAAAACCAGTGGTGGGCTTACCCGGGGGCGAGGGATGACTGAGCAACAACGTCTGCTGTGGCTGCTTTCCATGCCTGCCTGTGCAGAAGTCAACCAGGCAATGGAAGCACTCACAGGGGTCAACTTTAATACTGGAGAGCAGAACCCAGACATGACCGAAGCAAGGCAAGCCCGTGACTGGAAGGATACACTGAGCGTTCTCGCATATCTACAGGAGCGAAATCCCTTTGACAAGGACCCAAGTCTTCGCAATATAGCCACTGGAGAGCATGCCCTTTCCATTGTCAATGTAGATACTGCACAGGCTGTCGGCACATCAATCCTGAGCTCTATGGGTGGTCACACACCTGCAGAGTACACTTTCAAGAGGAAAGATCAAGCTGTCACTCTCGGCATGAAGTCATCTGTAAAAATAGATGGAGATCAAATCCAAGTTGATCCGCAGCTCCTCTTCCAGAGACTGGTGATAGTGGCACAGAAGTGTGATGAACTGGAGTCAGCCCTGAAGTATGAGCTCTGTAGCTATCCGCCAGCTCTTTTTGATTCCTCTCTGCTCCTTCGAGAAGCAAAAAAGCCTGCCCTTGCTGATGCCATCAGGAAACACGTTGGGCCAGATGTTCCAGCAGACAATGTGGTTGATGGCAGCCAGTACGTCCTGGATGGGGGAGCACTCCTACAACGTATCCCGTGGTCCATTGGATCCACTTACACATACATATTCCACCAATACACACAGTATGTGGTAAAAAATTATGGAAAGGCCGTCGTGGTGTTTGATGGATATCGATCTAACAACACAAAGGATATGACACACCAGAGACGTTCTAAAGGAAGGATCGGAGCCACAGTGACGTTTACAGCTGATATGACACTTACCATGAAGAAAGACGAGTTCTTGACCAACAGAGAGAACAAGCAGAATTTCATTTTCATGCTAAGTGCAGAGCTACAGAAGGCAAACTGTGAAACCTACCATGCCTCAGGAGATGCTGACCTGCTGATTGTGCAGAAAGCTGTGCAGTGTGCTACCACCAACAAGACCGTGCTCATAGGAGATGACACAGACCTGTTGGTGCTTCTATGCCACTATGACAGTCTGAAGTCTTGTGATCTATTCTTCTGTTCTGAAACAAGACAGAACACAAAAAAGACCCACATGTGGAACATCAAGGCCACAAAACGACTGCTCGGCCCAGATATATGTAAGCACATCTTGTTCTTACATACAGTTCTTGGATGTGACACAACATCTCGTCTTCATGGGGTCGGGAAGGGAACCTCCTTAAAAAAATTCAAAGAGAGTGCCCTGTTTCGAGAGCAAGCCAACGTCTTCTTTGACAGTTCATCTTCTAAAGATGATGTAGCAAGGGCAGGAGAGAAAGCCTTGGTGATACTGTACAATGGCAAGCCAGCAGACACCCTGGACTCCCTCCGATACCATTGGTTCTGTGAGAAAGTGGCATCAAGCTCCACTCATATTGAGCCACAGGCCTTACCACCTACATCAGGGGCAGCAAAATACCACAGCCCGAGAGTGTACCTACACGTACAGGAATGGAAGGCATCAGTCTCCGGTACATTTGCATTTTTACTGTTCTTGCACTGATCACGTATATACCTACATTTAAGTGTGTCAATATAACAATAATCTTGTGTCTCATTCCTGCTCGGACAGTACCAAATACTCATGATGAATGACAAAGTGCATCTTTTCTTACAGACGAACGTAGTCCGACGGACTGGGGTTGGCTCAAGTCTGGCGAGGGATTTGTGCCAGTCAAGACCACCCTACCCCCTGCACCTGAGAAGCTCTTGAGCGTCATAAGATGCAACTGCCAGTCTGACTGCAGCACCCTAAGTTGCAAAAGAAACACCATGGAGTGCAGTCCGGCCTGTGGACACTGCAGAGGATCCAGCTGCATGAACTCAAAACAGATGGCCTGTGATGAGGATGAAGATTAGATTGTGTAGTGTTGTATTGTGTAAGTGATTTAATTATTTGACCAGTCTAGCCATTTTTGTACTTTACCTTATTTTTTTCTCTGTCCTTACTAACCGTCTCCTGTTCATCCCTCAGCCTTATCTCCTGCCCTGCCAAGACACCAGAGCCCCCATCTCCATGGACCTATCCCCACGGACATAAACCCTTGAGCCCCATCCTCGTGGACTGAGCGCCACAGAGCCTATCTACTAATATTCCAAGAAGAAAAAAATGTATTTATCAAATGTTTTCATTAGTTCTGGCGTGTATGCTAATTGGTGCATATCAAATAAGATAATGTGTGATTTGCATGAGTAAACAGAATAATTCAATGAAGTTGTGATTGACTTTTTTCCTTGTCTTTGTGTGTGTAATCAGCCTGTGAGTTTTTATAGTGATATCTAAAAGTAAAATTTTGAACCCCATTCACAACTATGTTATAACAGGCATTTTTCGATATGAATATATATAGGTCGTTTTCAAAACTTTCCCATGATGGGATTCCTTGGGACTTTTTTTCCCTCACTAAGGACATAATGAGGATACAAAATCAGTTGAGTTTGCTACTGTTGCAATTTGTCCTAGGTTTTTTCATATAATGACTGGACTATAAAGCCTACATCTTTAAACCGTCTTTGTGCGGTTTTCTCTTTTATTTTGGCTTTTTGTAACCCTTGTAGTGTCAAAAAGCAGCAGCTGAAAAATATTTGCTATCACAAATTGCAACATTTCCATTCCAGTTATCAGAGTCCCCCTTTTAGAGATCTTCTCTCGATTTGATTTATTTATTTATTTGCACATTTTTGAAAGAAGAAAATAAAAAAATACAATGGAATATATTTAGAGAAAATTAAAAAGAAATAAAAAAAAAAGTGCTGGAGAGGTCAGAAACCTGAGGCTTATCGAGTGGCCTCCCCTCTATGATACACTTCAGACAGTAAAACAAAAAATACTTTAGAAAAAAAACAAGATGATTAAATAATAGTTAAAATAGACATCATAAAAAATATGATAAAAGGAGCAGAATGTAGAATAGACCAAAACAAAGAGCATCTGAATATACAGGACTGTCTCAGAAAATTTGAATATTGTGATAAAGTCCTTTATTTTCTGTAATGCAAAAATGTCATATATTCTGGATTCATTCCAAATTAACTGAAATATTGCAAGCCTTTTATTATTTTAATATTTCTGATCATGACTTACAGCTTAAGAAAACTCAAATATCCTATCTCAAAAAATTTGAATATTCTGGGAATCTTAAGCCATAATCAGCAATATTCAAATAATAAAAAGTTTGCAATATTTCAGTTGATTTGTAATGAATCCAGAATGTATGACATTTTTGTTTTTTTAATTGCATTACAGAAAATAAAGGACTTTATCACAATATTCTAATCTTCTGAGACAGTCCTGTATAGTATATACAGTGTACAGTGTACTTGTATGTACATGTAGAGACACACAAGCTACAGCAGACGTTGAGAGGTTGGAGATGTTATTCCACAGGGCGACCCCTCTGTATTAATATTATATTACCCTCTAATGGTGCGACATCGGGGTAGATGGAGATAAGATGCTGATCTAGTTGGATAACTGTGAATATTAGATTTTATACCAAAATATTGTTGGAAGTAGAGTGGTAGTGATTGGCTTAAATGCAGAATTTTGTAAATAAAAATAGAGATTGGAATTTTATTAACATCAAAAATATTTATAATCTTGAGTTTAGAAAAAAAGGTGAACAGACGGGGCCTGGAAATCTGACCTTGTGACTGTTCTAACAAATCTTTTCTTTACGTAAGAAAAGATTCCCATTTTAAACCTCACCATTGAAGCTGACGGAGTGGATGTATTGCAGAAGCATCCGTCCCTCCACCGGGTCCATCTTCTCGCAGACGCCCATGTAGCCGGGACACAGGTCCAGGTGCATGCTGTGCAGGGCGTGGGCCATGGCGTACACGGCGTCGATCACAAACTGCACCTTCCCCTCTTGTTCATACTGAGAGTTTCGACTGATTCTTTCATCACCTTCCAGACAAAATCAGAAAACGTGACAATGAGGAGATTAACTGCATATTATCACTAAGCTAAGATCATTTGAAATTCCTCGCTCGATCATTTCAGCGCCGGTCAAAGACTCACCTGTACATTTTCTTCTACCAAGCTCATATTTAATGCCAGGCCGAGTTAGTTTGCACTTGAAGTCATCCTCCCAGAATTCTGCAAACCAGATGTTTCTTCTGTTGTTTTCGAGAGACCTCGAAGTGAAGTACTGGTCGAAGCCTGAATAATTTAACATTCATTGAATGTTACATGAAGATTCTACACATCTGACAAAAGTACAGGTTTACTTGGGGCAGCCCTCCTCGGCTTAAAATCTGAAACAAGATTGTATTTTTACACATTTTCATCAGTTTATACAGAGCAGTAGAGGTGTCAAGTAACGAAGTACAAATACTTCGTTACTTTACTTAAGTAGAAGTTTTGGTTATCTATACTTCACTGGAGTAATTATTTTTCAGACGACTTTTAACTTTTACTCTTTACATTTTCACACAATTATCTGTACTTTTTACTCCTTACATTTTAAAAACAGCCTCGTTACTCTATTTCATTTCGGCCTTTAAATAAAAACTATCCAGTTAAATTGCTCCATCCGGATAGAGTGAATTTGGTTGTGGTTGTTTCAGATGTTCTTGTCCAGTTTTGTTCTTACATCCGTTCCCTCAGATTCCTGCAACTAAACTTGGATGTACATTCCAATAAAGGTTAGGATAAATGATAACATGCCTCTGAAGTTTGACTTTTTGCACCATTACAATACTTATAGGCAACTAGTCATCATATCTGCTGCTCTCTGAAACACATGTTAATGCTCAATAGTACACATATATGCTTCTTTAATATATTTGCATTATACTAAGATGCATTCATTTTCAATGGCTTTTGTCCTTAATGGCTTTTTTCCCCCTTACATTACTTTTACTTTTATACTTTAAGTAGTTTTGAAACCAGTACTTTTATACTTTTACTTGAGTAAAAAACTTGAGTTGATACTTCAACTTCTACAGGAGTATTTTTAAACTCTAGTATCT
Organism: Cololabis saira; assembly: GCF_033807715.1. Lineage (NCBI taxonomy): Eukaryota > Metazoa > Chordata > Actinopteri > Beloniformes > Belonidae > Cololabis > Cololabis saira. The sequence goes on from NC_084594.1 coordinate 43,130,513, forward strand.
ATACTTCTACCTGAGTAATGAATGTGAATACTGAAGACACCTCTGCAGAGCAGCAATATTATGGAGCCAAATCAAGGCCAAAAGTTTTGCTAATTTGAAAATAAAATTTGAACCTGAAAATTATTTTTTACAGTTTCAATTTTTTTTTTCGGTATCAGATCTTTTTTTCAATTTCAGAACTTTTTTATTTCAGTTTCAAATCTTTTTTTCAGTTTCAGATCTTTTTTTTTTCAGTTTCACATCTTTTTTTTTTCAAAAAAGAATTTTCAGGTTCAAATTTTATTTTCAAATTAGCAAAACTTTTGGCCTTGATTTGGCTCCATAAAATATCAGATCAGAGGTTTATCTGACTTATCAATCAGCCATTTCTTTGTTTGACTGTATTGTTAGACGTTGACCTGGATGGGATCATATCATTGGACTGAATGTGTGCTACTACCATCAATAGAAGCTCTTTTGGGCAGGATAGTGACGGCGCCCTCCGCCACCTCTTCCTGTTCCTCTATGGGAGAGCTTTTAGCCCCCCAGCTATCGGATCCAACGAAGAGGAAGTGGCCCGTCAGGTTGGCTTTTTTTGCAGCCTGCAACACCCGTCTGAAATAAGACATACACATCCACCCTAGTCTTTCCGCATTAAAATAAAATAGAAAAAAAAAAAACCTCATGTAACTTTCACTAAAGCAGTACAAAGGCTGAGCTGAACTCACTTGATGTCGTCCTCGTTGGCAAAAATGATGACCCCCCGAGCGTTTGAGGTCTCCATCAGTCTTTTGATGACTTTTTCAAACTGCCCTGGTCCCGGCTCTCTGGGGATCTTAATGGACTGTCCAATACACAGCCCTCCTGTCCAAGAGACATTACACATAAGCTGAATAAGTTGGTTGTTCACTGGGCAAGAAAATTATAATTGCAATCACTCAGAAATTACAAAAATGAAACCGAACAGGAGCAAATGAATCATGTTCTTCATCAGGGTGATCAGCATCGCTGACCAACGTTAGTTAACATACATGAGAATCTGGTAAAGACTGTTCCTGCATAAAATGGCACGGCGAGGGTTCATGAAAGCTCTCAGAGTTACAGCGTGACATTTAGTCCTTAAACCAAGCAGAATGAATTCTTACATTGTGGAATTTGATCATTAAATATTCACAACCAAAAAGCTGGAGTCACATCAGCTTTGAGGCTCACGCAACCTTTCAGTGGCGTCGTTAACGTACCATCGCCCATCCACCCATCTATCTATTCAATTCAATTACATTTCATTTATATAGCGTCTAATACAACAAAAGTTGTTGTCTTTAGACGCTTTCCAGAGACTCAGAACATAAACGTGAACCCCCGAGCAATTATTACATAAACAATGGCAGGTAAAAACTCCCCTAGTGGGAGAAAAACCTTAAGCCAAACAGTGGCAAGGGAAGAAACCTTCAGCAGGACCAGGATCATCATCCATCCATCTATGCAGGCATCCAACCATCCGCCCTTCTATGCATCCATCCATCTATTCATCCAGCTAGCCAGCCATCTATCTATACATCCACACATGCCTCATCCATCCATCCACCCATCTATGCGTCCATTCATGCATCAATCCATCCATTCACCTATACTGCCTGCCTGCAGTCCCCCAGCCCCCTCTGGTCATCCCGCTGCTGCTTCCACCTGCCTGCTGTGCTGTTGACGTCCCTGACCCCCCAGTCTGGCCTTCGGCAGGAGGGTCCCCCCTTATGATCCAGGTCCTGCTCAAGGTTTCTTCCTCCTAAAGGGGAGTTTTTCTTGCCACTGTTTGGCTTAAGGTTTTTCTCCCACTAGGGGAGTTTTTACCTGCCATTGTTTATATAATAATTGCTCGGGGGTTTATGTTCTGGATCTCTGGAAAGCATCTAGACTCTAGAGACAACATCTGTTGTATTAGACACTATACAAATACAATTGAATTGAATTTAATTTAATTATACATTCACCCATCTATTCATCTATACATTCACCCAATGCGTTCATCCATCCATCTACGCATTAATTCATCCATATATCCATCCATCCATATATTCATCCATCATCCATCATGTGTCCACTTATCCATCCATCCATTCATTGATCTATGTATTTATGAATCCATCCATTCATGTATGCATCTATCCATCCATGTATCCTTCCATCCAGCCATGCATACATCTGACTGTCCATCCATCCCTCCATCCATTCATCACTCTATGCATTCACCCATCTGTCCATGCATCCTTCTTTCCATAATCCATTCATCCATTCATCCATCTATGCATCCATTCCTACATCCATCCATCCATCCATCTGTCAATGCATCCATACATCTATGTATTCATCCAATCCATCCATCCATCCAATCCATCCATCCATCCATCCATCCATCCATCCATCCATCCATCCATCCATCCATCCAATCCATCCATCCATCCATCCATCCATCATTTAGTACAATATATTTGATCTCAGTTTGCATCTATAATATGCTGCAGCCCCAATAATTAATTAGTCATTTCAGTTATTTTAATTACAAGTGGCCTAATTATTCATCCCTCTCTCTCTACATTTAAAAAAGAAAACTTCTTGACTTCTCAACTTCCTGAATTGCACTTGGATGTCATCATAGCCAAACTCATTAGAACTAGGTTGATTATATTTCTCTGTTGTAAGATGCTTTGTATAAAACCGTCTACTACTTTAAGTGTAAAATTAAGTGTAAAGATTCCTTGGATTAACAAACTGTTTTGTATTCAGTAAGTGTAACAGTGTGATGTAAACAGTATTGTCAATCACTGTCGTATGACTTTATATAATATTCAACCAGAATCCTAGTAAGACCAGTGGTGCTCTCAAACATAAATGATGGGCTGCAGTGTATGTCTAAGAATTAAACTGCTCTATCTTATGCTGGGCTTTGAAAGAACAACAACAGTACAGTGTGGTGAGTAATCCCTCATTGTTCCAGGAGGAATTCATACTGGACCTGCTTCTCTGGATATCTGCAGGAAGGCGTCTACGCCGCTCTCGCCGTAATTGCCCTCGGAGGCGATAGTGGAGACGTAGTTCCAGCCCATGGCTTTGACGATGTCCACCATGGCCTGGGCCTGGTAGGAGTCGGGAGGAACCACGCGGGAGAAGAACTCGTAGCGGCTGTTGTCGCTGAGCTCTGGGGCGGTGGAGGCGTAGCTGATCTGGGGGATCTGAGACACACGGACGGGTCAGTGCTGACCAACAGCTCGGGACAAACGCAGAACATGAGCAACTGGAGTTACCAGGCCTTCAGGCATCACGGGGTGATGCACCGCTTACTCACAGACGTGCCCTTGACAATGTCTACATGAAGATATTTATACTGGGTAGCTGCTCCACATTAAAAACATCACAAAAAAGTTGCTTGAGCCGGCGCACCACATAGACAGAAACGCAGATGCCAGTGGCGTCAATTCAGTCCAAGCTACGGTATGGCAAGGTTACGAGTCACAGAACTTAACTAGAGTATCAATCAACACGTCCAGCAAATACTCATCACACAAGTCTATGTAGCTGATCTGTGTGGTCAAGAAAATTGGAACTTTTTCAAATGCAGTCTCGCTCACTGCAAAAACTCAAAATCTTACCAGGAATATTTGTCTTATTTCTACTTAAAATGTCTCATTTTTAGTCAAAAAATCTCATTACACTTAAAGGAGCATGAGGCCGGATTGTGGCAGGATTTATGAAAAAAATCCATATACATTTTAAGTTTTCTAGTAATAATGTCAGATGAGGCGTTCAAAACCCAAAAGAATGATTCCTCTAGTGTATCTCTCCTTTGCCTTGAACAGGCTGTGTGCTGCAAAATGTGCTGCAATTCGGTCCCGAATTTCCCGCGCTGGGCTGTGGATGTGACGTCACATGACGCTGCATGTGCGTTCTCCCCGTTCTCCCGTGCCGGCTTCACTGTTGGCTGCAGTACCCCCAACGGCCGTCGTGGTGAAGGGTGGCGCTAGAGAGTCTCATTTCTTAAAAGGAGCCTCAAGATCCTTTAAAACAAGAGTCATCACCAGAAAAATAACTTGTTATTTGACCATTTTCACCTGTTTCAAGTAAATTTTCACTTGAAATAAGTAGAAAAATCTGCCAGTGGGACAAGATTTATCTTCTCATTATAAGCAAAAAAATCTTGTTCCACTGGCAGATTTTTCTACTTATTTCAAGTGAAAATCTACTTGAAACAGGTGAAAATGGTTGTTTTTGAGTCTTGTCTTAAATGTAATGAGATTTTTTTTACTAAAAATTAGACATTTTAACTAGAAATAAGACAAATATTCTTGTTAAGATTTTGAGTTTTTGCAGTGTAAAATAACTAGTGAAATCGATCATGTTGTTCTGATTTGCATTTGTAGTTATTCTATATGTATTAAGTAATAGAATAATCAATACAAATAGACACAGAGTAATTCCATAAATGTATTTAAAAAACAAACATTTGGGCCGCTCGGTGGCGCAGTGGGTTAAGCAGCGGCTCATATACTGAGGCTACAGTCCTCCTCCTGCAGCGGTCGCAGGTTCCAATCCCGGCCTGCGCACCTTTGCTGCGTGTCTTCCCCGTTCTCTCTCTCTACCCCTTTCCAGTCTGCATTCAATAAAGGGCCACTAGAGCCCAAAAAAATCTTTAAAAAAAAAAAACCATTTACATTCTCCCTTGAAGCCGAGGTGTGGCGGCTGCCGTACCTTATACCCAATTGACGCCCCTGGCAGATGCAACAAACTACTGCTGTAAAAGCATTTGTTTATTGAAAAATGGACGAGAAGATTAATTTGCAAAGGCACCACTCCTTAAATGAAAAAGCTCAGGAGTCTCAGACATGAACCTGCTGGTGCTCCGGTGCAGCTTAATGTAGGAACCTCCAGGAGACGGAGAGACGGTGGACACGGGGGTGGTGGGGGGGTTAACGGAGAAGGAGAGAGGAGCGAGAACCATTTCACAGATTATCTGGAAGGATTATAGGGGTTTTAGCCAAATTATGTTAAGCACAGAGGGAGAGACAGAGATCAAGAGAGTAGAAAAGGTTAGCATTTCTCAGCTGTAAGCCATACAGTATATTTAATTCTGATAGCCACATGCAGCTTAAATTTAACCCCATCTACACCTTAGTGCTTCAGAACCTCAACATCAACCAGGAGCAAAGTTAACCCGTTGAAACTTCTGCTCCTGTGAGACGCCGGTTTAGTGAACATGCCAATGTTTTCTCACAAATGTGTAATGAACAACATGTAATCCTCTGATTCACTGGCTCAGATCAATGAGCTGTATCAGTAACACGGCTAGACACCCGGATCCTGGCACGTACGCGCGTTTGGCCTGTTTCCATTAATGTCCCTGAAAAAAAAATGTGTCAGAAGAAATATGATGGTTTTCAAAACTTAAAATAACCAATTAATTGTTTTTAATAAATATCTGACCTAAATATTTAATTATTTTGGCAAGAAAACATTTTATGTAATTAGAAATAGTGCAGTGGATGATAGAAATGTGAAAGGATTATTAAGAGCTGGGCTGCAATTACTGCCTGTTTTCACTTTCTGATCCTCATTTTAGTGCTTTTATCTGTTCTTTTTTTTTCATTTTACTTGTATGTGATTCATTTAGTCTAAATACGGGGAAAATCTAGTTCACTGCGGTTTTTCAAAAGCTAAAATTCATCTGCTCAGTTTTGGTTTTTGCCATCCAAAACCTTTGAGAAATAAAACTGTCATTTTTCTGACCATGAACAAACACTGGAACATTTACAAAGATTCAGGCGTTAAAACATTGTTGTTTTACAGATTTCTGGGTTCGATCCATGTTTTTGGATAGTTGGTTTTTCACCAAACTGGACCACAAATAAAATATTTTTGAACTGAACCAAAAACATGCATATTAGGTTAATTGATTGATTCTAAAATTGCCCGTAGGTGTGAGTGTGAGTGTGCATGGTTGTTTGTCTGTATATGTGTCCCTGTGATGGACTGGTGACCTGTCCAGGGTGTAACCCCTGCCTCTCGCCTGAAATGAGCTGGGATAGGCTCCAGCAGACCCCCGTGACCCTGCAAAGGATAAAGCGGGTATAGATGATGGATGGATGGATGGGTTTGCGTGTGAGATGCTGAGACGTCTCCCGTCCTGACTTGATGCTAAATGTGTAATGAACATGGGACGAGCAGCATGGGCCGCCCAGAGAGCAGCACATATGGACTGTGGGAGGAAACGCACCATTTAGCTAAATCTACTCTGCCCAGGTCACAAGTTTGTGTTATCCTAGAAGCAGTCTCATCCTGCCGCAGTGCTGCTCTATTTTCAGTCCCGGTCCCGAGCTGCTGAGAGGGGCTTAGTGGAGGTTGTGATGTATAATTCTGTAGTTAACATCTGCCTCGTGTGCGAAGCTTCTTGGTTCGGCTCAGCATGCTCGGTATGTGGAATAGTGCAACAAGTAGCATCCCCCAAAAGCTACAGTTCATTTCTTTAGCTGTTTGATGCTGGCATGTGTTCATGGTTAAGTATTTATAATATTAGAATTTACAGAGTAGTCGTTGTAATATCAGATCCATAGTGAAGTCTGAAGTAGTTCCCAAGAGCAGCTGATGACAACAGCATCCCGGTCCTCACATCAAACATTGTTCAGCTGAAGGAAGGAAATGTTTGTCTCTTTAGAGCGGCAATAACTTCAGTTCAGCGCGGAGTATCTGAGGAATACGTACTTATCAAACACCAGCATGTCAGATAATTGCAGTAGCTCTGATTCAGTCTCAGGGACCTGAAACGGTTGCTGCTTGTGTCTCTGCCTGTTCTCGTTTTTTCTCTTACAGATCTCCAAGGCTTGTGTGCTCTTTGTGCGTTTCCCTGTGTTTTTCGCATTTTAGACTAGCAGCGGATGTATATGCAGACAAAAAAAAACACCAGCACGTCCTGGTCCTGTACCGGAGGAAGAGTATTAGGGCCATGCAGGAGAAAAAATATTTGTGAGGGGAACATTTTTTTTATTGTGCACTTCGAGAAAAAAGTCGAAATGTCGAGAGAAAAATGCTGAAATGTCGAGAATAATGTTGAAATACAATTTCAAGAATAAAGTCAAAATTTCGCCTTTTTTCTTAACATTTCAACTTTATTCATGAAATTTTCACTTTTTTCTCGACAGTTCGACTTTTTTCTCGAAAATTGTACTTCAACATTGTGGCAGGGTGGAGGAGCAGCCACTCAGGTGATTGGGCACAGGTGTGCCCAATCAACCTCTCCACACTGCCTGCCTTCATAAGAAGTGGCTGCACACCAGCCAGAGGGCTCGGCTGAGGGTGACTGCACGTGTGTCTGGTGAAATAAAGAGTAAACCATGTGTCCTCTGTCCTGTCGGTCGGCCCAGTGGCAACGAGCTTGCTACAAACATTAATCTCGACATTTCGACTTTTTTCTCGACATTTCAACTTTTTTCTCGACATTTTTACTTTTTTCTCGAAGTGCTCTAAAACTCCTCTAAACTCCTCCGAACTCCTCTAAAATATTATTTTTATTTTTCTCCTGCCTGGCCCTCTTCCGTATGTACTGGAGGAACACGTATGACTCAACTGTTTTGCGCATCACTAAAATGAAATGATGGCCCAGCTCTACGTCATCACCTGAGGTTTTTTTCTAAATGAATACAACGCAATTCTGAATGTGTTGGATGTAAGTGAACAGATGAACGAGACACAGATTCATCGAGTTTGGGATGAGAAAGGAACATCCTTGAAACGATGAGTGGTGACTGAAACAGGGCTGGTCATTGCTTTCAGAGAAACCCTGCTGCTGAACTCACTGCTTCTCAGTCTGCGGTGTAAAAAAACACAAGGTTTTGTACGTGTATTACCCATTAACCCTTCAGGTCCCGGGAGGCCCATCAAACACGGAAACACTTGTGTGTTGTATCAGGTCTTGATGGTTTAATGGAGGTTTTAAGAGACTGAAAGAGGAGAACGAGGTTAACATCCCCCTACCATCTACTCTCAAACTAGTTCTAGAGGAGTTTGGAGAAACTGGTGTTGTGTGCCTTTATGTTTCCTTCCATCTATCTGTTTACTTCCTGAGACGTAAACTGTCCTTCTCCTGGTTACTGAATCAGTATAAGAAACAATTATAGAACATTGAAATAGAGATCACTTTAACAAGCAGCTGCTGAGACTGATTGTCTGACATGCTGGAAATAATTGAAACATAGTTGGTTTTGACTGTTGTTGAATGTATTTTTTTCTTTCTTTTTTCCTGTATTAGATCAGTTGTGATGTTCTAGACTACAAATGAAATGAAATTGTGGACTGCTCTTCAGACCTTTTGACGACCTCATGAACTCTTAACTGTGCAGTGTTTTTGTTTTGTTTTGTGTTCTCATTTTGCTGTCTTCATTTTGTGGAATGTCTCTGCTATTTTTAATTTGATATTCTCTTTATCTAGTGGAAATTTATTTGGTTTGCTTTTATTATACAGGACTGTCTCATAAAATTAGAACATTGTGATTTTCTGTAATGCAATTACAAAAACAAAATGTCATACATTCTGGATTCATTACAAATCAACTGAAATATTGCAAGCCTTTTATTATTTTAATATTGCTGATCATGGCTTACAGCTTAAGAAAACTCAAATATTCTATCTCAAAAAATTAGAATATTCTGGGAATCTTAATCTTAAACTGTAAACCATAATTAGCAATATTAAAATAATAAAAGGCTTGCAATATTTCAGTTGATTTGTAATGAATCCAGAATGTATGACATTTTTGTTTTTTTAATTGCATTACAGAAAATAAAGAACTTTATCACAATATTAAAATGTTCTGAGACAGTCCTGTATTATGTTTAGTACTGTATTATTTTTAAATGTTGGTGGACCCCAGGAAGAATAGCTGCAGTCATGCTGTAGCTAATGGGGATCCTAATTAAACAATTAAACTGAAGAGTAAAACAAAATCTCACCGCGAACAGTCTGAGAACGTTGGCCACCATGATGGACACGGAGCTGCCAGAGGCCCCGATCACGCCCACCACCCTCTCTGGTTTGGGGATGATGGGGGGCTCTCCGTTGGAGCAGCGCACGTCTGAGTTGTCCTTCTGGATGAGGGCCTGGACGAAGGTGAGCGACTGCTCCAGGGCGTACGTGTCTCTGGAGCAGGTGTCCAGGATCCGGGCCCCCAGGGTGATGTTGGGCAGCAGGTCGGGGTCACTGTTGATCTGGTCCAGGGCGTACAGCATGGCCTCCAGTCGGTGGATCCCCTTCTCTCTCTTGATCTCTCCACAGGGGACCCCGGCGGGCCCCCGGGAGTGAACGGGGAAGAGCCCGCCCAGTTTGATGTCACCGTCGATCTTGATGGACTGAGGCTGGGTGTCCAGCTGGGCCGGTGCTGCCGGACTCGCCACCGGACTCGTACCCAGCACCAGGACCCACAGCAGCTGAAGCCACGCCCCGTAACCCGGCCGGAGGCTGAGACGGCAGACCGGGTCAGATGAACGCTCCGCTGATGCCATGATGATGAGCAGCAGAGGTACCACAGCACTGGGCCACTACCGTCCACACCTGGAAGTAACCACAATAATAATAATGATCAAAGTTCATTTCTTTAAAGGGGACTTATTATGAAAAACATGTTTTTTCTTGCTTTAACATATATACAGATGGTGTTGCGATGGCTTCCAGTGCAACTGTGAGAAACCTTGGTGTTGTTTTCGATCAGGATTTGTCGTTTAAACCATATGTTAATCAGGTTTGTAAAATAGCGTTTTTCCATCTCCGTAATATTGCAAAAATTAGGAAAATCCTCTCGCAGAGTGATGCAGAAAAACTAGTTCATGCGTTTGTATCTTCTAGACTGGATTACTGTAATGTGTTGTTAGCAGGATGTCCAAGTAATTTGCTGAATAGGCTCCAGCTGATCCAGAATGCAGCAGCACGAGTGCTGACAGGAACCAGCAGGAGAGACCACGTCTCTCCAGTTTTAGCGTCGCTCCATTGGCTACCTGTAAAATTCAGAATCCAATTTAAAATTGTATTACTTGCATATAAAGCCCAAAACGGCTTAGCTCCGCAGTATTTACAAGATTTGATAGTGCCTTATGTTCCTGGCAGAGCTCTCCTTTCTCAGAGTGCAGGTTTACTCGTAGTTCCTAGAGTATCCAAATGTAGATTTGGAGGACGGGTGTTCTGTTATCAGGCACCATTACTATGGAACCAACTTCCAATCTGGGTTAAGGAGGCTGACACCACCTCCACCTTTAAAACTAAACTTAAAACCTTTCTGTTTAGTAAAGTTTATAGTTAGTGTTTAGTAAAACTCTAGCTGGTGTTGGTAAATCTCTAGGTAGTGTAAACTCTAGTGTGTTAGAGTCAGTAGTCATAGTTGCAGCTATAGAACAAGACTATAATAGTTAGTCTCAAATATAGATGTAGATATGCTGCTATAGGCTTATGCTGCAGGGGGGCACCGACATGATCCGCTGGGCGGTGCCTCTCACCCTTCTTCTCCTCTCCTTTTCCCTGCCTCTCTTCTCCATTACCATTTTTATTTATTATAAATATCTCATAGCTATCATTTTTGTCCATCGTTCCTGTAGTTTCTTGTGCCGGCCCCCTTTTTTCTCTTTTGTGCATGTATGCAGGCTGGAGCCTCGGGAGCTGCGTTCTGGCCTGCGTATATATCCTATCTCAAAAAATTAGAATATTCTGGGAATCTTAATCTTAAACTGTAAGCCATAATCAGCAATATTAAAATAATAAAAGGCTTGCAATATTTCAGTTGATTTGTAATGAATCCAGAATGTATGACATTTTTGTTTTTTTAATTGCATTACAGAAAATAAAGAATTTTATCACAATATTCTAATTTTCTGAGACAGTCCTGTAAAGTGGTCTCCCCTCAGCCCGGCAACTCAGAGAAGGAGGAAAGCAACCAAATTCTGCAGTGTCTGTACAGCCACCCGGATGATCCGTCCAGTGTCATGTGGCTTCTACGAGCCAATAAGATTCTGCTCTTGTCGTTACGTCACGACAGGAGCGATGCGTGAAACCACGCCCTCAACTAACTCCGCCGGCCGGAGCTTCCACCATTTTTTCGTAGCGGTGTATCGCGTCATTCAGGCAGCCAATCAGCACAGAGCCTCATCATCATAGCCCCGCCCACTCAGAATCCCGCATAGATAATGAGGTTAGAGAATGGGAAGATAAAGACATGGCTTAGAGACTGAATTTCTAATTTATTTAGCAAAAACAATCAAAAGCTTGTTTTTAAGACATTCAAGGCCTGTTTAAAATAGGTATTAGATGCCATAATTGGTCCCCTTTAAGTTATCTCATCAAATTTGATCTGTTGTCAAAAACTGATTTTTTTGTTTCTTTTTTTTCTATCATTTGCTTCCATCACTCTACATCCATACTGTTATTATTTCTTTGGCATGCTTTGTTCATTTGTGAAATGTCCTACATGCATAAACTCTGGGATATTTCTGCTTAAATCAATTCTTTTATTTAGGATTTATTTAGGATAGAAACACGTGTCTCTCTGTCCGAACTTCCTAAGATGATGCTGCACTTAAAACTGGAAACAAACCTTGAAGTTGACAGAAGAGTCCTTTAACCGTGAGACAGGATTTCATCCAGGTACAGATTTGGTGAACGATATTTAAAATAAATAAGAAATAAACAGACAGATATCCGCATCTGTCTGAGGCCAGGATTAGACGGGGAACCAGCAGACACACGGTCTCCACACATGAACCTGCAGGACTCCATCATCACACCCTCCAGAAAAGGTGCTGAAGCTGCTGAAACCTGGAGACAGCTTTTGATTTCGGCCATGAGAGGCACAATCTTCAAATCTGATGACCAACAGCCCGGACCAGGCCCGAGAGGCTGGGAGATTCGTACGTACAGAGGAAAACATAGGTCCACAGAAATTCAGAGCATTTAAGACTGAAAATCTTCTACAGCCTGCTCAAGATCCAAGGCCAGGACAAGCGTTTCCAGGATTTCAAGAATGCAACGAGAGTGGCTCCTTGAAAACTCTGAGAAAGTCCTGCTGTGACCCAGAATTTGGACCTAAACCCTGCAGAGCATCTCTGGACAGAGATGGAGGTGGCTGTCCAACCTGGCCTCCTGCTTCCATCAAGAAGGAAGGAAGAGACCTCCAAAGGAAGGATCGTTCCCAGGAACCCCTCAGCCATCAGCAGAGAAGGCTTTCAACACTTATTTCTGTCTCCCTTATATACATAAACAGTTTGTTGTTCTCCAGAACTTTGTGTAAATGCAATAAATGAAGGTACAACTAAATAAATCATGACAGAAAACCTGAAACGCTCTAAAAAGCTTCCTCTTCCACAGAAAATTAAAAATGTGTTAGGACTTACAAACATATTTATCAGTAGATCTGTGGTGTGTGGAGCTGTTCCAGCTATTTTACAAAGAGCACTTCACACAAACATGTTTTAAGCTTTAACATAAAAGTCAGGAGGTTTGAAAGAAAGGGACAAAATACACGAAGAGGTAAAGAAAACAAACAGTGGTTTTAGGCATATCATGCAGGATGAGCAGAGCGAAAGCTGGAAGCTTTTATCATGAAGAGCAGAGAGCCTATGATGGAAAAGCCTATAAATTTTGCAAAACTGGAAACATGCTGTCAACTGTGGGCGCATTGCAAGCTCTAAAAGCGGGAGTGGGTTAACTGCGTCTGCTGGAGCATCGGGGGCAAAGTCCGCACTATTCTCCTGAGCTGGCGGGATTTTTCACTTAATAAATACATTTCCTTCTAGATAGGAATTTACATTGTAAATAATTTGTTAGACTGAAACTATACGTGTATATATATATATATATATAAGTTGACAGAAGAGTCCTTTAACCGTGATACAGGGTTTCATAGAGGTACAGATTTGGTGAACAATATACAGGACTGTCTCAGAAAATTTGAATATCGTGATAAAGTTCTTTATTTTCTGTAATGCAATTAAAAAAACAAAAATGTCATACATTCTGGATTCATTACAAATCAACTGAAATATTGCAAGCCTTTTATTATTTTAATATTGCTGATTATGGCTTACAGTTTAAGATTAAGATTCCCAGAATATTCACATTTTTTGAGATAGGATATTTTAGTTTTCTTAAACTGTAAGCCATGATCAGCAATATTAAAATAATAAAAGTCTTGCAATATTTCAGTTGATTTGTAATGAATCCAGAATGTATGACATTTTTGTTTGTGTAATTGCATTACAGAAAATCACAATATTCTAATTTTCTGAGACAGTCCTGTATAATAAAATAATATTTATATAGTAATAATAATAATAATAATGATAATAATAATAATAATAATTTATAATAAAATAAATAAGAAATAATTGCCTTATTCATATATATATATATATATATATATATATATATATATACATATATATATATATATATATATATATATATATATATATATATTTTTTTTTTTTTTTTTTTTTTTTTTTTTTTTAATGAAGAAAGCCTGCGCTTGCATGCTTGTTTTTCAGATTTTTCTGATATTTTGTGCTACATTTGTGCTTCAAGTCACATTTCAGATGCATGCTGCACGTACAACTTCTACGTTTGACGTTTTTCTAGAAAACAGCTGGAAACGCTGACAACACGAGCGTAAATGAAAAGTACCAAACCCTGTCGCAACTGTTGCAGAGTCTCCCCCCGGTGCGGGAGCGCCGTCCGCGGCGGAGCGGCGCGTCTTACCGGGCCATCCCTCACGGAGCGGTCCTGGTCCTGGTGCGGTCCGTCCCGGCAGCTCCTGCAGAGACCACTCCAACCATCACACACCGAGTCTTCCTCACCGACAATAAATCCTCTGTCATCTCACGCACTAACTCTGTGCAGCATCGGACACCAGCTTTAAAAACAGGACTCCATCAAATAAACATTTGTGGTTTTTCTGAAGACAAAATGAAAAAAAAAAAGAAAAAGAAAAAAAGGAGAGACTGGAGGCTGTCGTTTGTGGCAGACTGCACAGAGAAGTGCAACATTACAGCAGTGAGATTCTACAAATCACCGCCAAATCCCTTAAAAGCTCTCCCTCTGTGTCTCTTTTCCAGCCCCCCCCCAGCCTGGTCCCTCTCTGGTGACCCTCGCCTCCCTCTCTCTCAGCACTAATGGCCTCAGATTGGGATTATCATGCTGCCGTCTGTGAAGAAAGCACTAGGTGGACTAACCCACACTCTTTATCTATTTATTTATTTCCTAGAGCTCTGAGCTGAAGCAAATGCAGACCCCCTCTCCCTCCACCCCCCTCCAGCATGATGGAACTCTGTCATTTTCTGAGAGATTACATGAGCAGCGCTTTCATTGAGTCTCTCTCTCTTCCCCACATGTGCACACCTTTCCCTCCTCCATCAGGGCTGGAGAACATCGGAGCACAGACCCGGCTTCCGCAGCAACCCAAACTGGATTACATTTCTTATTGATCTGAGAAGAGCAGCAGCTCTCTGTCAGTTTAGTTACAACCTTCAGTGAAACATCATCGCCGCCTCCTGCTGCAGCAAAATACACATCTCAAAGTACAGTAGTCTTGGAAATTCAAAGTTCACGACACAAATGGCTTTTTTCTTCCACGTGTTTCTTTTTATTTCAAGTGAACAAAGTCAGTTACATGAGAAAAGCAGATTCAGTCTTGTAAAACAGTGGAGGTGAGGGCTTTAACGGTGTGACCTGTGTGGGACACGTTCCTGGAAACCCTAGCCTAAGAAGACTGATTTCTCCAAACCATCCTCCACTTTGGTGTACTCCAGGTGGGATTTGAAGTATCGGCTTTCATAGCGAGGGTTGTTACGGATGTACTCAAGGTACTCGGGGGTTCCCGGGCAGATGACATTATCAGCCAGCAGGATGCTGCCTTTCCTCAGGAGGCCGCACTCCTGAAATGTAAGAGAAGCAGAGTAAGTACAGTGTCGGGGGTTAAGAGTTGATGTGCGTCCAATGAGTGTAACTCGCCTCCATCAGCTTGGTGTCGGGCAGATAGCGATCTTTCCAGTGATCCAAGAAAACCAAATCAAATGTCTTCACCCCAAACTGCTCCTTCATTTTGGGGATCCAGTCACCAGACGGTCCTTCAACTAACTGGACCTAGTTTGAAGAAATACAGCATTATATGAGACATAATAATAATAATAATAATAATAATAATAATAATAATAATAATAATAATAATAATAATAATAATAATAATAATAATAATAATAATTCATTTTATTTAGAGGCGCCTTTCAGGTCACCCAAGGTCACCTTACAAAAGATACAACATACATTGTATAAGTTAAAATACAATTAATCCAAAAAAGCAGCAACAGACAGCATCAAAAAGTACATAAATCAATAAATAGAGGGAATGTGCATGATGTCACAGATGTGACTTCACAGCAGGTTACGCCCACTGAGTGTCAGAAAGACTGAGTGGCAGAAAGACTGAGTGTCAGAAAGACTGAGTGGCAGCGTAAACTTTCAGTTTGAGCAACTGGAAAACATCTAAAATAGGAAAGAGCTGTTGTGCGATCGACTGTACTCATAGATTTAGCAAGAAATCGGAGTTATCGTTTTACAGACTGCTGAAAAATAAGCTTAAGAGAGACAAATGGATCCCTGCAATTCACAGAAACAACTGGATTCCATGAACCGAAACGTGGATTTGTGGTTCCCATTTTGTATCAGGTAATGTTGGATTTTTGGGTAGCTAACGTTAAACGGTCAAGTCATAAAGTTCGGTGTCCTCATCACTTTAATTTCTACAACAAATCCTGCCTTGAAGTCGGACCAAGCGTCAAGACTTTTGTAAGCCTTCAAGCTTTGCTTCGTGTATTTCCCCGGCGTAGAAATTAAGTACATATAAATATCAGGAAACTGGATTGGTGGCCAAATATTAATGTCCATGGACCACTGGTTCTTGGTAACTGTACCAAATATTAATGTCCATGGACCACTGGTTCTTGGTAACTGTACCAAATATTAATGTCCATGGACCACTGGTTCTTCTGGTAACTGTACCAAATATTAATGTCCATGGATCACTGGTTCTTGGTAACTGTACCAAATATTAATGTCCATGGACCACTGGTTCTTGGTAACTGTACCAAATATTAATGTCCATGGACCACTGGTTCTTGGTAACTGTACGGGTCACTGTCAAGTCCAACTGCCTTTAATTTAAGCCGATAATCGGCTGTTATCCTGTCTTCTCCACTAGTTGCAGCTGTTTTTGCTGATGTTTTATCACTCAGTGTGAGTAAGGGGGCTGGTCCAGTGGGGAAGTGACGTCAATGCAGACCCTCTATACAACAAACTGGTGTAGTGTAGTGCACAGCCTCCGGTTAGAGTGAGTTTAAACAGGTGAGTTTTGAGTTGGTTTTGAATGTTGTGATGGAGTCTGTCTGTTTTATGTGTGGGGGGAGGGAGTTCCAGAGTCTGGGTGCCAAGGAACTGAAGGATGGGGTACCCATGGGTGCACCATGGGACACCCATGGTGCACCCATGGTGCTGAGGCGTGAGGTGGGAATGTTGAGAAGTGCAGCCGAGGTTGAGCGGAGGGTGTGTAGGGAGGAGGGAGTGTATTCATGTAGGAGCTCACAGAGGTCAGTGGGGGCTGGTTGTGCAGGGCTTTGTAGGTGAAGAGGAGGTTTTTGTAGATCAGGGGTCGGCAACCCGCGGCTCTAGAGCCGCATGCGGCTCTTTAGCGCCACCCTAGTGGCTCCTGGAACTTTTTCAAAAATGTTTGACCTTTTTTTCTTCTTTTTTTCCTTTTTTCCTTATTTTCTCTTTTTTTTCTCCTTTTTTTCTCCTTTTTTTCTCTTTTTTTTCTTTTTTCTCTACCTTTTTAATCCCGACATTTCAACTTTTTTCTCTAAATTTTAACTTTTTTCTCGACATTTCGACTTTTTTCTGAACATTTCAACTTTTTTCTCGACATTTTGACTTTTTTCTCAAGATTGCACTTCAACATTAATCTTGACATTTCGACTTTTTTCTCGAATTGCATAATGAAAAAGTAGTGGACTGGTAGTGGACTGGTAGTGGACTGGTAGTGGACTGGTAGTGGACTGGGAGCCAGTGGAGTGATGTCAGATGACTTGGTGCGGGTGATGATCCGGGCGGCCGAGTTCTGAACGAGTTGCAATCTGTCGGTGAGTTTGGTAGGGAGGCCAGCGAGGAGGGCGTTGCAGTAATGGATATGTGCTGGACTGGGACAGGGCTGGACTGGGACAGTGCTGGAAAGGGACAGTGCTGGACTGGGACAGTGCTGGATGGAGTCTGGAGATGTTGCAGAGGTGGAAGAATGCAGTCCAGGTGATGTTGTGAATATGAGGTGCATGCGCATCATGTTTCATCTTTCTAGTTTCCTCCATGCGCCAGGTTTTACCTTGTCCTCCACTCCGGCCCAGGCGATGACCTGGCGAGCTATCACAGCGTTGGCTGGGTTAAACTCAAGAGTGATGATCTTGGCGTGAGGGGGCAGCAGGCTGGCGATCCGCACCGAGGAGTAGCCGCAGTAGGTGCCCAGCTCCAGCACGGAGGACGGGTTGGTCTCAGTCACGATGGAGTCCAGAATGAGTCCTGAAGACAAAAACAACGTAAACATTACCTAAAGAACAAACAGAGAGGTGTCACTGAGAGTTCACTACCTTTCTCATCCCCCACATTCATGGCCCACTCCTTCTGTCTGCAGAAGTGGTCGATGGCTGCCACCACGCTGCGAGGGTTCCCTCTGGTGGCGTTCTTCTGAACTGCAGCCAGGATCCGCTGCAGGGAGGACGCGGCGCACCATCACTGACAGGATCATGCCATAATTACACACACATACACGTGTACACATTCTACTTGATTGATACTAAAAAAATAGATTTCATAAAACAACTGGTTGTTTCAGTTCTTTGTTTTCTTCTTCTTCTTTCAGCTGTTCTCTTCAGGGGTCACCACATCCTCTTCTCTCTCACACCAACTAACTCCACCTCCCTCCTGGCAGTTCTACCCTTGTCACCCATCCTTCTACAGATATCTTCACTAGATTATCACTTGATTAGTTTCTCAGTTTGGTTTTAGTTGGTTTAACAAGTGCATCAGAAGCTTCAGAAAAGTTTTGTTTTTTGTATCACACTTAGATTTTGTTTTTGAGGTGTTGTCTCACACTTACGTCCTATCAACAATGTCATACAGTAAAATGATTCTTTATTCTTTATTTTGAATGATTACAATGAGGAAAAAAAGACTTAATTAGTAAAACTGAAGCTGAAAACGTAAAAAAGAAGACATGAAACAAAAATGAAAACACGTCAGGCTACGGCGTAGGCTACGGAGAGACTCCCGCGTAGCCGCGTACCCTACGGCGTAAGCTGTGCGTTGATTTAACGCGGAACCATAATTCAGCCTTAAGCTGGTGGATCAGATCTGCTGAGTGACTGCACCTGTGGACGCGTGGACTGGCTCAGGGTGTCCAGTAGTGGTTCCAGGATGACGTCGTACCACAGGAGCGCCACTCCTGCGTGGTACTGCGCGGCCGTGGGGATCAGCCATCTGTACAGCACATAGAGAAGAGCCGCTCCACCGGTGCAGCCGTAGAGAAGGGTCCCCCACATCCTGGAGCAGAGACACAGACGCAGACATGGAGGAGGAGTTGGGGGGGATGAGCACAGACACCAGATTGAGGTGGATCCAGAGCCGGCCCAAGGCATAAGAGAACTAAGCGGCTGCTTAGGGCCCGTGACCACTAGGGGGCCCCCAAGAGTTAAAAAAACATCAAATAAAAACTAAAATTATTTTTTTTACGTGTGAGTGAGGATTCATACATTATCAAAGGTATGTTATTGTACAAAAACACAATAATTAATATTATTACATAAACAATATTATGTTAACAGACTAGAGTAGACGACTGCTGGCATATTGACTGCTGCCTCGAAACGAGTGAAACTGACAGTTTTACATTTCATGATTCACATGCAGCAACACAAAATCATTAATTAAACGTGTCATTAATTAATTAAATGCTGAAATAGTAAATATATTTTTTTACTTAAAATGAATTGTATTTTAATTAATTAATGACATATTTAATTCTAATTTTAATTAATTAATGACACATTTAATTAATTAATGATATATTTAATTCCCATTTTAATTAATTAATGATGTATTTATTTATTTAATTTTGGCAGCACAAAAAATCCTCCATAATTGATGAGGTACTGTTTATCTAAGAGAAAAAGAGTGGACCAGGTGCTCCTCAGGGTGTGACCGCTGTAAAATGGCGCTCTTGGATCAGATACGGGAGACAATGTGGAAAAATAGAAGCAAGAGATCCAGGCACTCGAGACGAGGTGGATTAAAAAGATAAAAAGCCTTTATTAAAAGATGGCTGCCAACATGTTTCAGCCTATCCGGCCTTCTTTGGCCTGATGAAGGCCAGATAGGCCCAAACATGTTGGCAGCCGTCTTTTAATAAAGGCTTTTTATCTTTTTAATCCACCTCGTCTCGAGTGCCTGGATCTCTTGCTTCTATTTTTACTGTTTATCTAAGTTGAGTGATTTTCATTATAGTTCTAGTTTTTGTAGTACTTTGTTGTTGCACTTAATTGTTGTTGTTCCACTTCAAATAGTTGTTGCACATTGCTGTTGCAGTTTATTTAAAACCAAAAATAAAGTAGATAACGTGTTTACAGTAAATGGTTTATAAATGATCTATTTGATTATTTTGTTTCTTTTAGTGGGCCTACACTGTAGATGACACTCAGTATCACACTTAGGGCCAAATCCACAAAGAATAGATTGCGCCCGCAAATATGAATTGCGCCGCATTTGCGCCCGCAATTTGCGCCCGCAATTTGCCCCACTTTAAGGTCCTATTCACAAAAGATTTTACTCTAATGATATGCCGGCGCAAACACGGCCATAAAGTTTTGCAGTAACTTTATTAACACCGGATCAGGATCAGATCAGGATCTGACGGTAATTCATGTTCTGTGTTTTGCTACACACACCTACAGGTCAGCTGTTACTGTTAAACACACACATTCTAGATTTATATGTTTATATGGTGGAATTGTTTGTAATAAAGCAGCCCCTACTGTATGGATGAATCCTGAGCTCCGTCCTGTTATTTTTATTTTTAAATCCGAGATAAGTCCACAACCCCACTGTTTGGCTTAAGGTTTTTCTCCCACTAAGGGAGTTTTTACCTGCCATTGTTTATATAATAATTGCTCGGGGGTTTATGTTTATGTTTATGTTTATGTTTATGTTTATGTTCTGGATCTCTGGAAAGCGTCTAGAGACAACATCTGTTGTATTAGACGCTATATAAATAAAATTGAAAATTGGAAAATTGAACCCCACTTGATCTGACTGTCTACAGTCATGTCTGACTATAGATTTCACCCTTAATATCATTCAGTATCACACAGGCTTGAATGATATTGAAGAGAGAGAGAAACAGAGACAGACGGGGAGTGAAGCCTGAATTATGGTTCTGTGTTAAATCGACGCGTACCCTACGCCGTAGGGTACGCCGTAGGGTACGCGGATGATGGAAACAACACTGCTGCAACTGGGCAGCTCTTTGACCTTTGACCTGTTGCTTCTCTGTGTGGCCAGTAGGGGCTGTTGCTGACTCTGGAAAATATCAATTGAAAGATTTTCATGCAAGTTTGTTAATCTGTTGTAGCTTCCATGGTCTTAATCCCTGTGGATTACAATCTAACTACAACAAAAAAGTTCTTCCATCTAGTTTTACAAGTGTATTTGTAATGACAGGGAAGAACATGAAATAAGTTTATAGTGGGTGTGTGAATGATCAATAATCAGTATTATTGGCAGTAATAGAGGGCCCCAAAATCACATTTTGCTTAGGGCCCCATGCAGGCTTGTGCCGGCCCTGGACACGAGCATGAGTTGGATCAAACAGCTCAGATCTGTCCTTTGTGTTTCCTAATGAGATGGGTGTTTACTATGCAGAGCTGCTGCATGGAGGATGCTGCGGCTGCACAACGTCCCTCATCTGCGGAAACAAACCTTCTCAAACACATCACGTACTGCTTCTTTCTTTGTGGTTTTTACCTGCTTCTCCTGGTTTAACAGCAGTTTGTTGAGAGAGTAAAGCGGAGACCATGGGAGAAAGAAACTCCACTGAACCTGGAATAATAAGTAAGAAATGTCAGGTGGTTGAGGTAATCTCTTCTGATCTGGAGTTGGAGTTGCATGGCAACCGGGGGGGAGGTTATTAATTGACCAGCCAATGCTTTAACCTTTACTTTGGCTTCTGCCAGAGCAATTAGAGATCCACACATTAAAAATGCACGAAAACAAAAAAAAAAGCCTACTCTGGTGGCGAGTCACATGTTTGACACGTGAGTTTTCACCTGAATTCACATCGCAAATCACATCACAAACGAATGAGAGAAGACACGACAGCTCTAGCTACAGGTTGTGGACACATCAAAGACTGTATTTACCAGACAACGAAATCTAACCATCATTCCTGCAGAATGCACGATCCTAGACGCGTTTGCAGGAGATGAGAGCTGGAGCAAAGACTCCCGCAGAGAATGTTGAAGCATGATTTATGGTTCCGCGTTACACCAACGCGGAGCCTACGGCGTAGGGTACGCGGCTACGCGTACCGTACGCCGTAGGCTCTGCGTCGATTTAACGCGGGACCATAATTGAGGCTTTATGAGGAGTCGTGCGCCGATGCGCTCCTTATGTAAACGCGAGGAGGAACCGGACTTACGTGCGTCTGCAGCGTCTGTTCCCGTCCCGCTCTTCCTCTCCTCACCTCCCGTGGCTGCTGGAGGAGAACTGGAGGAGAACTGGAGCTTTCTGACAGAACTAACTCCTCCTCCTCCTCCTCTCCCGACCGTGCTGGACTGTGAGCGGCTCTGAATGTCAGGAATGTGAGCAGACTCCACACACACACGCACTCCTGCTTTATTCAGGTTCACTGAGCTGTTGTTCACATGTGTTTTAAGTCTTCACTCATATTTTAGTGAGCACTTTTTTTTTTAATAATCTTTTTATTGTTTTTTCAATTTTATGGGTAAAAACATTAGAACAAAACAAAACAAGACACAACAAAACATAAAAATTAAAAAAAAAAAAAAAAAAAAAAAAAACCCACCCCAAACCAACAGTAAGCGCTGCGCAGTACGTATGCATAATACAGTGTTGGGGTAGTTACTCAAAAAAGTAATCCATTACATATTACTAGTTACTTTTAAAAAAGTTATCCCTTACACTACTTAGTTACTGGTTGCTGAAAGTAACTAGTTACATTACTAGTTACATTACTTTTGGATTACTCCGCAATATCACCTGAGCTGCACCATAACTCGATTGCCAATGAACAACATATACAGGACTGTCTCAGAAAATTAGAATATTGTGATTTTCTGTAATGCAATTACAAAAACAATTAAAGCTGCAAGCAGCGATGAACGGGCCCTCGCACTCAAGGCCACCGCCCCCCATAAGCATATCAGAAATGACACCACCCACGACTTCCTATGTCAAACCATTCAAAAGTTATAGCAGAAAAAAGGGACAACCAATCAGAAGAAGGGGCGTGGCTAATTCAGGCCAATGAAGGTCAAGGACTCCATACAGAATCTGATGCCACCACCCACGACTCTCTATGTCAAACCATTCCAAAGTTATAGCAGAAAATCGGGACAACCAATCAGAAGAAGGGGCGGGGCTAATTCAGGCCAATGAAGGTCAAGGACTCCATACAGAATCTGATGATACCACCCACGACTCTCTATGTCAAACCATTCAAAAGTTATAGCAGAAAATCAGGACAACCAATCAGAAGGAGGGGCGGGGTTAATTTTCACCAATTATGGTCAAGGACTCAATACAGAGTCCCATGACACCACCCACGACTCTTTATGTCAAACCTTTCAAAAGTTATGGCAGAGAAAAGTATTCTAGGGGGCGCTGTTGAGCCGTTAGGCCACGCCCATTAATGCAAACCATGAAATATCAAATTTATCGCCAGGCCTGGCTTGCATGCAAAATTTGGTGACTTTTGGGGAACTATCAAATTTGGACCAATCAGATGAAGGGGGGCGCACTTTTTGGCGTCGAGTGTTGCCACGGTAACACTTTTGAATGAGAAAAGTAATGCGCGTCGTCGCAAGATGGAGACGCACATTTTGATGTTAAAAAAACACACAAATTGCTGACTATAAACTTTGCATTGTGCTGGGATCGAACCCGCGATCTCTCACACGAAAGACGGTGACAATACCCCTCAGCCACGAATCAGCTTGGCCGTTTCCTGACTGACTGATTAAGGAGACACCAACATAGCGATATAATCTGAGTCCCGAATTGTTATTTCGTAATTTTTTAAATATTTGTAAGATATAAATATTAGTAAAACCCCACTATTTGTGCTTTTGTGAATAGCATGTTCCAGTCTTTACTTCCTAGACACACACACTGCATTGAAGGGAGCGTTTGGTTCATTGTTCACGTAACATTACTTTTATTTTTTCACAACCAAACCACGCACTTTATTTATGTCATTTGCAACAAGCAAGGACAAAAAATAAATGATTCCACCAAAATTCCAGAGATTTTTGTTGTTGGCTGACACATTACCAGCATATTTCAAATATGTCAAACCATTCAAAAGTTATAGTCAGAAAATATGGACAACCAATCAAAAGAAGGGGCGGGGCTAATTCAGGCCAATGAAGGTCAAGGACTCATTACAGAGTCCCATGACACCACCCACGACTCTCTATGTCAAACCATTCCAAAGTTATAGCAGAAAATCGGGACAACCAATCAGAAGAAGGGGCGGGGCTAATTAAGGCCAACGAAGCTTAAGAACTCATTACAGAGTCCCATGACACCACCCACGACTTCCTATGTCAAACCATTAAAAAGTTATAGCAGAAAAAAGGGACAACCAATCAGAAAAAGGGGCGGGGCTAATTCAGGCCAATGAAGGTCAAGGACCCCATAAAGAATCTGATGACACCAGCCACCACTTCCTATGTCAAACCATTCAAAAGTTATAGCAGAAAAAAGGGACAACCAATCAGAAGAAGGGGTGGGGCTAATTCAGGCCAATGAAGGTCAAGGACTCCATACAGAGTCCCATGACACCACCCACAACTTCCTATGTCAAACCATTCAAAAGTTATGGCAGAGAAAAGTATTCTAGGGGGCGCTGTTGAGCCGTTAGGCCACGTCCATTAATGCAAACCGTGAAATATCAAATTTATCGCCAAGTCTGTCTTGCATGCAAAATTTGGTGACTTTTGGAGAACTATCAAATATGGACCAATCAGATTTCAAAATGGCCGACTTCCTGTTCGGTTTCGGCCATGGCTCCAAGAGACTTTTCTTTAAGCTGTGCCATGATACAGGTGTATAGCGATTTTGGTGCATGTACGTCAAACCGTATTGTGGGGCTTGAGGCACAAAGTTTTCCGGGGGGCGCTGTTGAGCCATTTTGCCACGCCCATTAATGCAAACCATGAAATATCACATTTATCGCCAGTCCTGGCTTGCGTGCCAAATTTGGTGCCTTTTGGGGAACTATCAAATATGGACCAATCAGATGAAGGTGGGGTGCGCTTGTTGGCGTCTAGCGTCGCCACGGTAACACTTTTGAAAGAGAAAAGTAATGCGTGTAGTCGCAGGACGGAGACGCACATTTTGATGTATAACACATCTGGGTTCACGATACGGTTCGGGCCGTATTAATTCTCGAAGGAATGGCATATATTGCTCCAAAATTACGCGATTAATTCAGAATGTTCAAAATGGCCGACTTCCTGTTCGGTTTCGGCCGTGGCGCCAACAGACTTTTCTTTAAGTTGCGACATGATACAGGTGTGTAGCGATTTTCGTTCATGTACGTCAAACCGTATTGAGGGGCTTGAGGCGCAAAGTTTTTTTCTGTCTGAACCAATCAGATGAAGGGTGGGCGCGCTTTTCGGCGTCTAGCGTCGCCACGGTAACGCTTTTGAAAGAGAAAAGTAATGCGTGGTGTCGGAGGATGGAGACGCACATTTTGATGTATAACACACCTGGGTGCACGTTACGGTTCGGGCCGTATTAACTGCCGAAGGAAGGCATAAATTTAGCCAAAATGACACGATTAATTCAAAATGGCCGACTTCCTGTTCGGTTTCTCGACATGACGCCCAGAGACTTTTCTTTAAGTTGGGCCATGATACAGGTGTGTACCGATTTTCGTGCATGTACGACAAACCGCATTGTGGGGCTTGAGGCACAAAGTTTTCCGGGGGGCGCTGTTGAGCCATTTTGCCACGCCCATTAATGTAAACCATTAAATATCAAATTTTTCGCCAGGCCTGACTTGCATGCAAAATTTGGTGACTTTTTGGGCACGTTTAGGGGGGCAAAAAGGCCTTCCTTTTGTCAGAAAAATAATACAAAGAATTCCTACAGATACAATAGGGCCTTCGCACTGAAGGTGCTCGGGCCCTAAAAATGTCATACATTCTGGATTCATTACAAATCAACTGAAATATTGCAAGCCTTTTATTATTTTAATATTGCTGATCATGGCTTACAGCTTAAGAAAACTCAAATATCCTATCTCAAAAAATTAGAATATTCTGGGAATCTTAATCTTAAAATTTAAACCCTAAACCGTAGGCTCTGCGTTGATTTAACGAGGAACCATAAATCAGCCTTAAGTCAGACAAGTATTGTGCAACGCGTGAAGACACATGAAAGGAAAGTTTGATTTTCTTTTCTGTTCTCCCGTTCTACATGTAGCTGAAAAGCTTAAAGTAACGTAATGTTTTTTGTCTTAGAGTAACTATAACGGGATTACCCAAATTACAACTGTAACGCAGTACATTACTGCGTTACTGGCGAATGTAATCTCATTACGCATTACTTTGTAACGCGTTACACCCAACACTGAAAATGAATAAGTAAAATAGGTAAATTAAGAGACAGGTAAATGAAGAGCACATACATGGGATAAGTGAAAGAAAGAATAGGCAGTCCTCATCCTTCAGGGGCAGAAGCTGAGTTAAGGCTTCTGTAAGAAGGAGTGCAATGGTTCCCAGATCCTCCAAAACTTGTCCGATTTGTGATGAAGGTCATGGGTCAACTTCTCGAGAGGAATAAGAGCAGAAATCTGGGACATCCACATGTCCACTGTAGGGACCTGGGGAGTGGACCACCGCAGCAACATACATTTTTTAGCCAGGAACAAAAGAATTATCAACAGAGATTGTCCGTGTCCAAAAAATTGTCTGGAGCATCATGGTTGAGTAAAAAGAAAGGAGTCAGCAAGAGCTGTTTACCAATGACCTCCTGGATTACAGAGTGAACCCCCTTCCAGAAAACCTGGATGTGGTCACATGACCAAAACAAATGGATAAATGTACCTTTGTGTGTCTTACATTTATAAGAGGTTGGAAGTGTCAGAGAACATTTTCTGGAGGCGAACAGGAGTGTAGTAAGTCCTACTAGTAAAAAAAAAAAAGTGAGCACTTAAATCGTTTAACCCCCTGCTCTGTTCTGTCTTTTCCTGCTCTGCCCAGTCTGGTTTCCAGCAGGAGGTTCCCCCCCTTATGATCCAGGTCCAGGTTTCTTCCCTCCTAAAGGGGAGTTTTGCCAGACAGTCGTATAAATGCTGAAAACACTAGTGTGGAGAAATCATGACAGGAGTCTGGATCAGTATGAATCAGGGGACTTTTGAACATTAGTGCAACGGTCAAGATGCGTCAGAATGACGGGTCAGTTGGAGGCTGCAGGAGAGAGAGAATCCTTTCTCAGCAACTCAGAGACAAACACTGTTTAATATCACACTGTATTTAACAGTAAGGTAACGTGTAGCATGTGTACAGAAGAGTGTGAGATTTAAACGTCACTATGTAATGAAGCTCCAGGTCCTGCAGGGATTTTCACTTCCTGCTCCTAAAGTTTGGATCCATCTGGAGCGCAGCCACACTCAGTGGAAATCAGAGGCGGCAGACATGTTCATACGTGAAACAAGACACGGCTCTGAAACAAGCTTAAAAAACCCACAACCCTCCACTTCTGATCCATCCTGATCAAGATATTAAGACCATTTAAGAAATTGCAATAATTTGCAACGTCCCAAGCGGTGAAGATGCTTCACGAGGGGCATCTACTGTCTGGAACTGATGTCCTGCTCTGCTCAGTCTGGTCTCCAGCAGGAGGATCCCCTTATGATCAAGGTCCTGGTCCAGGTTTCTTTCCTCCTAAAGGGGAGTTTTTCTTGCCACTGTTTGGCTTAAGGTTTTTCTCCCACTAGAGGAGTTTTTACCTGCCATGGTTTATGTAATAATTGCTCGGGGGTCATGTTCTGGTATCTGGAAAGATCCTAGAGACAACTTCTGTTGTAATAGACGCTATATAAATAAAATTGAGTTGATTTGAATTGCTTCTTGTGTAAATAATAATGTCTGTGATTTGTATTGTGTATTAAGCATGTGTGGAGACAGAAGTCTTCCAGCCTTGCTTGAACCCTCAGAGTAAAGGAACCTCTGGGTGCAGTGTGCACGTTTCTCCAGAGACTCCAGCTTCCTTACACAGCTGCACATGTGAGTGTGTTATTTGTGTGTATGTGGTGTGTGTGGAACAGAGCTGGGGTGGACTCCAGCAGACCCCCGGGCCCCCGGGCCCCCGGGCCCCCGGGCCGTAAACATGTATAATCAGATGATGGACAGATTCACTTCCCGCAGATATGAAATGAAAACAACAGTTTACTGAAACTTCACTGACATTTTATTATCCTGTTTGAGAGTTTTTTCAGCAAGACAACATTTTTGTGTTTTTTCCTCGTTGCTCATCCAGACAGGCGTTAAAATAACACCACCTAGCAACCGGTGTGCGGACAAACAAACGAGAAAAACACTCACTGAGAGCAGTTGTCGTGATGCCAGCATCACGCTGCCCTCAGACTGGCCAAGTGTCCCGCTGCACGTGCTCCGTGGCCCTGGAGGCTCGGCCGGGGCCCCTAGGGGCCAATCCAGGTTCCGATCCAGGGGCCGATCCAGGGGTGTTTCAGACACCGGGCCTGCCGTGGCCCTGGAGGCTCGGCCGGGGCCCCTAGGGGCAGATCCAGGGGTGTTTCAGACACCGGGCCTGCCGTGGCCCCGGAGGCTCGGCCGGGGCCCCTAGGGGCCTCTAGGGGCTGATCCAGGGGTGTTTCAGACACTGGGCCGCCGTGGCTCTTTTCCGCGGCAGCAGTTCCAGCATGGTGGACAGGAAGGAAGTGAACTGCACGGCCTCCTCATGCGGCCACTCGTATTTATCCAGCAGGATTTCCAACAGACTCCACGGCTTCAGCTTGCCGATGTGGCGAAGTTGTCCTGAGACCGGGGGGAAAGTTAGTTCCTGTGTGACGTTCACGCCACTTATGGCGCTTTTCCACTAGTACCTACTCAGCTCGACTCCACTCGGTTTTGCGCTTTCCCACTAGGGGTCTAACGTGCCGAGTAGATACTTTTTCTGTATCTATTCTGCCGAGGTTCTAAGCTGCTGAGTCGGCTGTATCTGACATCATCACACTACAGGCCACCGATTGGTCGGGGGGTTGGAGTCAGACGTCTGAGTCAGGAGGAGGAAATCAGAGAAAGAGACTCTGACGGATTCTTGTTCATTTTATTCAACAGGCAATGGCAGCAAAAGTCTGTTTGGTGATCCAACTCTGAGGTGCAGATGTTCATAAACCTGGTGCTGAGGAGAGAATTAAAAAAGGATCTAGACGGGCGATAAGGAACGACCACATTTACCAGGAGCTCTGTCTCTTCATAGCTGCTCACGGCTCCAGCTGACTTTTCAGCAACGCCGAGAAAAACTAACAAAAAAATTAAAAAGCGTAGCCGCTTGAAGCTTCTCTAACTCTCATTTTTTAACTTGAACACAAGCCACAGACCCAGCAGCACATTTATCATCTCCTCCAGGTTCTACATATTTAGTGTTGTTGTCTTCTTCATTTAGATACACAATCAAATACGTCACAGCAGCTTCACTCCAACCTCCTACTTCTGCTCTGGGTATTGAAAAGAAACGAGGGCGAGTGGAGTCGAGTTGGGCTGAGTAGGAACTAGTGTAAAAGCGCCATTGATGGCGCCATGATGGAATCCAACTGATAAAACAAGCGGGAAGCACGTATGCCAGAAGAGGATTAACAGAAGAAGGACAACGTTACCTTTCCGACTGAAATAGCGCTTGGAGTTTCTCCCCGAGAGGGCGAACTGGCAGGGCAGAGGTCCCAGCAGCTCCATGATGTGGGCGATGTGGTCTGCAGGAACAAACGGACACACGTTGCTTTACATTCACTCACGTCCAGGACGGAAGGGAGGCGACGGACGGAACAAACCTTCCTCGCGGGAGAAGGTGGGTCCTGGCTGGGGGTCGAACAGGTAGTCTCCGGTGGCCAGCTCAAACGCCTGCAACACACACACACACACACACACACCAGAGGTGTCAAAAGTATTCACATTCATTACTCAGGTAGAAGTATAGATACTAGAGTTTAAAAACACTCCTGTAGAAGTTGAAGTATCAACTCAAGTTTTTTACTCAAGTAAAAGTATAAAAGTACTGGTTTCAAAACTACTTAAAGTATAAAAGTAAAAGTAATGTAAGGGGGAAAAAAGCCATTAAGGACAAAAGCCATTGAAAATGAATGCATCTTAGTATAATGCAAATATATTAAAGAAGCATATATGTGTACTATTGAGCATTAACATGTGTTTCAGAGAGCAGCAGATATGATGACTAGTTGCCTATAAGTATTGTAATGGTGCAAAAAGTCAAACTTCAGAGGCATGTTATCATTTATCCTAACCTTTATTGGAATGTACATCCAAGTTTAGTTGCAGGAATCTGAGGGAACGGATGTAAGAACAAAACTGGACAAGAACATCTGAAACAACCACAACCAAATTCACTCTATCCGGATGGAGCAATTTAACTGGATAGTTTTTATTTAAAGGCCGAAATGAAATAGAGTAACGAGGCTGTTTTTAAAATGTGAGGAGTAAAAAGTACAGATAATTGCGTGAAAATGTAAGGAGTAAAAGTAAAAAGTCGTCTGAAAAATAATTACTCCAGTGAAGTATAGATAACCAAAATTTCTACTTCGTTACTTGACACCTCTGACACACACACACACAAGGGGATAATCGCCAGGCCAGGAGCCAAACCCTCAGCTGTTCCCGCGGCCGCGGGGCCGGGGCTGCTCACCATGCAAGCCGTGCTCCAGATATCAGCCGGCGTGTCGTAGTCAGCGCCGATCAGCACCTCGATGGAGCGGTACTGACACGTCTGGATGTCCTCAGCGAAGTGTTTGTGCTGGTAACGAGAGGAATAAACAGTTTAGGCCTGTGTTGAAGAAAAAAAAAAACGATTTTCCGATTCTAAATCGATTATCATTTTAATTCCTAAAAATCAATTCGTATGTCTTTTTTTTTCTTATACAAATATACAATACAATACACAAGAGGCAGTTTTATCCCCAATTCCCACCCCCACCCTCCCGTACAAGTAAAAATGAAATTAACACAAGTACGTGCATAAATGCAAAAAAATAAATAAATAAATAAATTAAAAAAAAAAACAAAAAAAAACACTGCTACTGCACTATAGGCTAATGTTCATGTGTGTGTGTGTGTGTGTGTGTGTGTGTGTGTGTGTGTGTGTGTGTGTGTGTGTGTGTGTGTGTGTGTGTGTGTGTGTGTGTGTGTGTGCGTGTGTGTCCGTGCGTGCGTGCATGGGGGGCAGCAAGACTAGTTTGTCTAGATGTCAGGGTCGATCTCTAATTGGAGAGATCTGACATGATCCAGGAAGGGTTGCCATATTTTATGGAACTTCCGTTCGGAGAAACGAAGAGAGTATTTAATATTTTCCAGTCTCATAAAATGCAGGGCGTCTTTAATCCATTGAGAATGAGAGGGAGGGTAAGGGCGTTTCCACCGCATCAGAATGGCACGTCTTGCTAACAATGTGAGAAAGGCAACAAGCTCAGCAAAGTGGGACGGCAGTGAAAGGCCAGTGGGTAAGACACCAAACAGGGCGAGTAGTGGCGAGGGTCCGATGTTGGCAGATGTGATAGCTGACAGGGAGTTAAAAACGCAATCCCAGAACGGAGCAAGGGTGGGGCAAGACCAGAGCATGTGACTGAGATGAGCTGGACCTAGATGACATTTGTCACAGTTTGGGTCGATGTCAGGGTATATATGAGCCAGCTTAGTCTTAGACCAGTGAACTTTATGCACCACTTTACACTGTAGAACTCCATGGTGAGCACAGATAGACGAGGTGTGAACCCTACTCAGAGCCTGCTCCCAGGTGGCAGGATCTATATCTTCACCAAGTTCTACGGACCAGGCATTGCGAAAGGTGTCAGAGGCTACAGTCCGACTATTGAGAAGAGTACTGTACAATATTGAAATTGAGCCTTTGCGGCTGGGTTTAATATCCAATAGTGTATCAACAAGAGTAGAAGGAGGAAGAGCAGGGAAGCCAGGAACATTAATGCAAACAAAATCTCGGACTTGCAAATACCTAAAGAAATGGGTGCGACTCAAATTGAAAGCCTCGGCCAGCTGGTCAAAGGAAGCAAATGTGCCACTGATGTAAAGCTGTTTTAGTGAAACAATCCCCAGATCTTTCCAGATCAAAAAAGCTCTGTCAATAACAGATGGAGTGAACAGAGGGTTAGAATGAATTGGTGCCAAGATAGGTATTTCCTTAAGTCCAAAGTGTCGCTTGAACTGATTCCAGATTTTAAGGCAGTTTTTCACCACAATACTACTGGACCGAGAAGTCGGTGACGATGACAGCGGGAGGCACAGCAGGGCCAGCAAAGAAGAGGGACTACATGAAGCTTCCTCAACCTGTAGCCATGATGGAGACTGGCTGTCGGGGTGGCACCAGTGCAACATTGCTCTTATGTTCGCAGCCCAATAGTAAAGCAAGAAGTTGGGCAGAGCCAGGCCCCCAAACTGTTTAGGCTTTTGTAAAATGTCTTTTCTGATTCTAGGGGTGCCTTTGTTCCAAATAAATTGTGAGATTAAGCTATCCAGAGAGTTAAAGAATTTTTTAGGGAGAAAAATAGGTATGCACTGGAATAGGTACTGTATAAGAACTTGGGCAGCACAGTCATTTTAACACAATTTATACGACCAGCGAGAGACAGAGGCAGCACAGACCAACGATGGACATCTTGGGTCAGCCTAGCTAAGAGAGGGGAAAAATTACTCTTAAAAAATTCAGAAAAATTCTTCGTAACTCACACGCCCAAATATTTAAAGTGCTCCAGCGATGTTCTGAATGGTAAATTGGAAAGGGGATTGGCAATGGCCGCCGCATTAACCGGCATAAGTTCGCTTTTATGCAGATTCAATTTGTAACCGGAGACATGCCCAAAATCTCTCAACACTGATAGTACAATGGGGATAGATTTATCAGGACTAGCAAGAAAGACCAAGAGATCATCCGCAAATAGGGACAGCTTATGTTCTATGCCCCCTCTTGAGATGCCAACCATCTGACTGGACCTGAGGGCTACCGCCAAAGGTTCAATGGCAATTGCAAAAAGTAGTGGAGAGAGTGGGCAGCCCTGACGGGTACCACGACTGAGGGAGAAATAGTCAGAATAGTCATTGTTCGTGCGAACACAAGCAAGGGGGCACGTGTACAAAAGTTTGATCCAAGAAATAAATGTATCGCCAAAGCCAAAACGTTTCAGAGTGTAAAACAGGTAGGGCAACTCCACCCGGTCAAGCGCCTTTTCGGCATCCATAGAAATGACCAGCTCAGGGTCATCAGAGGTTGTCGATGAATACAGAATATCAAACAGACGTCGGACATTGTGAAAGGACCAATTCGTATGTCTAAAGATGGATTTTTTTTCATCATTACAACTTTTGGTATTTTTTTGTTTATGCCCAAAAAAGGAATGTTTTGTTGGACACATGAATAACTGCTGCCATGTCTTTGCCTTTAAATATGTTTAAAGGTATGAAAACATTAAAGTTTTCAGTTATAATTGCATAAATTGTCTATCTTTCATTACTTTATATACTATCTTAGGGTTACATTTGCATAAAATGATAAAAACCAAATTCTCAAAAAAATTAAAAACCCAAAAGACAGAAAATGGAAAAAATAAAACCGGAATCTGGAAAAAAAATCCAACCGATTTCATACGTCCTCTGTTTGCTGCCCTGGATCTGTTTGGTAATTCTGACCCACATGATGTTTCTGAAAGAAGTTCTATCAGCATTCTGGGAGGTGATTGGTCCTTACAGCATCATTAGCTGCAATACTTGCTGTTGAATCTCAATATAATACTAGTATTCATATGTTGCAGAACTACAGTCATATCATTCATGCAACGGCTCAAAAAACAGTTTTAATAACACTAACCCAAATTAATATCGGAATCAAATCAAATCTTGATGATCGATTCTGACTCTTAAGAATCAGAATCGAATCAATTCTTGACATTGAATGGATCCCCAGCCCTAAACCAGTACGTGAGGCCCACACTCTGGACCAGGTACAAACGGGGGGGCAGGATGAGGTGGGGGTGAACGTGTGAACTGGAGGAACTGGAGAAGGAGGTCTGGGTAGGAACCATGCAGGTTCTCCAGGTTCTCCTGAGGAACACAGCTGCAGACACAATACTGGAGGACAGAATACTTTTTCTCTAAGAAAAGGACAAAATATTTTCCCACATTTAAAAGTATTCAGGTGAAAGTAACTAAAGCTGAAACTGCTCACGTTGTACACACGGTCCTGACTGCATCATCACGGCTTGGAACGACTGATAAAACATTGAGCAGCATCCTTCACACTTCAGACTTTTATTGTCATTGTACAAGCATACAACGGAATTAAAGCAGCACGGAGTGGTGTTTGGCTTCAAAAATTAAATTAAAAAAAAGTAGAATAAGTATAAAATAAAATAGTACAAAGTAAAATAGAATAGACTCTGTATCCCAGTAAAAATACGAAATGTGCAACAGTGCAGCCCTGAGGCGGGAAACAACCGTTCCTGCGCGCCTTTTGGTGCTTTATTAAAGTGGACCTATTATGGCATCTATGACCTATTTTAAACAGGCCTTGAATGTCTTCAAAACAAGCTTTTGATTGTTTTTGCTAAATAAATTAGAAATTCAGCCTCTGAGCCATGTCTTTATCTTCCCATTCTCTAACCTCATTATCTATGCAGGATTCTGAGTGGGCGGGGCTATGATAATGAGGCTCTGTGCTGATTGGCTGCCTGACGCGATGACACGATGACGTGATGACACGAATGACGTGATACACCGCTATGTAAAAATGTCGGAAGCTCCGGCCGACGGAGGTAGTTGTGGGCGTGGTTTCACGCATCGCTCCTGTCGTGACATAACGACGGGAGCAGAATCTGAATGGCTCGTAGATCCACATCACACTGGACGGCTCATCCGGGCGGCTGTACAGACACTGCAGAATTTGGTTGCTTTCCTCCTTCTCTGAGTTGGCAGGCTGAGGGGAGACCACTGTTAAAGCAAGAAAAAACCTGTTTTTCATAATAGGTCTCCTTTAAAGCGACACTACGTAACTTTTCCACCTTAATATCATATTTCCAGAGTCATTGTGATGGTACATCAACTTCCAACAGGTTTAATGACACCTCTGTCATGGTCTGAGGGGGTCTGTATCGCCTTCACTGGCACTATGTAACTTTGAGGAGCATGGTAGGAACCCTGCCACACTAAAAAACTACAAATCGTTACGACTTTGACTGCTTTACGGCATACGTCACTTCCCCCTCCTTCCCGATTCGCAGTCGAGACGAAAATGGGCGGGGCTTGGAGCACAGAGCTCCTCAGAACCTGTTGCTGTGTTATGGCTGCAGCAGCTCCACATAACAGACGTGGGGAAAAGATCCTAATGGTTTAACTTTTCAACGGTTTCCTGCTCGGAGGCAGAACCACACAGGCCAAGTATCTGATATAACAAAGTGAAAGAGTGAAAGAGTCGTCGGCTCGCTTTGGATCGCGGCTGTAACGACCAAACACCGGCTTCCACACAGTAAAGCCTGAATTATGGTTCTGCGTTAAATCGACGCAGACCTACGGCGTAGGGTACGTGGCGACACGCAACGTACGGTGCGTGTCGCCGTGTACCCTACGCCGTAGGCTCTGCGTCGATTTAACGCAGAACCATAAACAGCCTTAAACCACAAACACTCACACAGACGGGTCGGATCAAAACACGGGTTTTATTCCCCACTTCTCCAGCTAAACGCAGTTGCTCGCCAGCTCTCTGCGGTGCAATTAACCCCAATCTTCAGATAAAACTAGTTTGTTGAGGAAAAAATATTAACTCTTATTTGTAGCTGCAGAGGAAAAAAATAAACTCACGATGAAAACAAAAATATTGTTCACGCCTCGGAGCCTCTTCCGCATAATATAGCGGTCAAAAAAAAGAAAAGAGAAGTAAGAGGGATACAAAACATGTACTGTATTTTGTACTATTATACAAATTTATTGAAACACGTGGCTCTTCAGTAGGGATTAATTATTATTATAATTAATAATAATTAATAATCATTATTTTCTCCATATACCGCTCCCTGGCTTCCTTGTTTAAGGTATCCCGGTAAATTCCAGTTCCTTTCCAGCAGTTTAACATCTTTTTTTTTGCGTTCTGTCTGTTCACTTGGTGAAACAGAAAAGCATCCCGTTTCCTCTCATCAAAACAAATGCACGCGACGGGACAGGAGTTTTCCGGCAGTACGCGCTGGTGCTCATGGGAAACGTAGTGTTCTTTCTGGTAAAACAATACCGCTTTTGTCCAAAAGATGCCGCCAAACTCAGAAAAGCTGAAAGTTACGTTGTGCTGCTTTAAACTCTTCATTTGTTGCATTGGTACAGATGTGGTGAACCCAAACGGGCTGAATGTGAAGAATTTCTCGGCCATGCATGAGTTTCAGAATCTGCATTCCATCAACAAGACCCGCATCCAAGAGTTTGTCCGAGGACATTTTTACGGGTGGGTTACCTGGTCCAACTGGTCCTGGTCCAGTAATCCTGTGTTTTTAATGTTGGTCCATCAAATGTTTTCTCATTACTCGAGAGGATCAATCACATTTATCAACCTGTCTTATCCTGGCAGTCATCTTGACTTCAACTTGGACAAAACGCTCTTCTTCTTCATTGCTTCATTGCTTTTTCATAATAGGTCCCCTTTAAGGTTCACTGAGCTCTCTGCACTGTTGTTCACATATGTTCTAAGTCTTCACTGATATTTTAGTGAGCACTTTAATCGTTTAACCACCTGCTTTCTCCGTAAATAATAACATCTGTGATTTCTATTGTGGATTAAGCATGTGTGGAGTCAGAAGTCTTTCAGCCTTCCTTGAACCCTCAAACACTTCACAGATGTGACGAGCGTAAAAGCAACAGTGTGTCCTCCCCATCTCACTCATATTGTCACCAGGGTGACGGGAAAGCATTTGTTCGACATCCATTTGTGACATTCTTGCAGGTGAGAGATGGGAGGGTCGTCCCGGCTCCAACCGCCCCGCCAGCGCCTGCTGCCACTCAGGAAAGCTCATCCTTAAGGAGGTTTGTCTGCAGGTTTGTCTGCAGGTTTGTCTGCAGGGTGGGAGCAGGCCCGTAACAGATGAAGCCATTTATCTATGAAGCAATCCTTGGTCTAGTCCCACATTATGCAACTACATTTCCAGAACCCACAGCAATTACTGCTTACGTTCCAATGATTTATATTTACTGAACGTGCCAAAGGTGCATTCCGAACTAGGTAAACGCTGTTTTAAGTTCTCTGCACCTGCTGCATGGAACTCCCTACAGAAGACACTAAATCTGAAGGATCTCATCACTGTTGGAAATTTTAAAAGCCGTATTAAGGATCTTGCAGCAGCTACTTTTCACACTTGTTGTTGTTTTAATGTTAATTCTTAATCTTGTGTTTTAACCTAGCACACATTTTTATTTATCTTGTTGAGTGTTGAGTATTTTATTTTATTGAGTGAGTTGGTGGTGTCTGTTTTTAAATGTTGCACTTTTAATGTTTCTCTGGCTGCTGTCTCGGCCAGGCTTCCCTTGGAAAGAGGTCATTGTATCTCAACGGGACCGTAAGGTCAAATAAAAATAAAATGATGCAGTAACAGATGAGACTGCTCAGCTGAACTGTGGTGCGGCGGCTCACTCACCACCCAGCAGGCATTGCCCAGGTCAGCTATCTTGATGCAAATTTTGTCGGCATTCTGAGGCTTCAGTAGGTCCAGCGGCGCATCCGGCTCCCCGACGTCTGCGGTACATACATGGATTAATGGCTGGACAAGCCTTCAGTGAACAGGAGCCTCATTTATAAAAGAGTGCGTAGGATTCATACTAAAAGTGTACGTGCGCTAAAAAGCCGAAAATGGCGTGCGCACAAAAAAAATCCTGATTTATAAAACTGTGTGCACGCACATCTGCACGGAATGTTCTCTTTATAAATCACAGTCCACCTGGAAGGTTGCGCACGTGAATTCACCTCATATCCCGCCCTCTACACGCCCACTTTTTACCTTGTGTGGGCAATGCAAAGTACTTGATGACTGTATTTGCATATGAATGAGCCTGCTGAGCATGTGCAGCGGCTTCCTGCAGTCTGTTTCTGCTGCGCGTCAGGATGAATGAGACGTGTCGAGCCACCGTGCCACTAAATTTCACGGAGACTGAGATCGAGATGCTTTGTGGATGAGGTGGAGGCAGGAAAACCACATTATTTGGTGGTCACAGTAAAAGTATAAATAGTATATAAATAGTATTTAAAATAAAGCGAATGAGTGGCAGCACGACGTTGCTGCTGTAAACGCCGTGAGTGCCACGGACAGATCTGTGGCAGAAATAAAGAAGAAACAACTTTTCATTAACTGTATTTGGCCTTCAATCAATTTTTGGCAGGTAAAAAGACCCAGTTTCAATCAGATTCTGGCAGGCAATCACTTTTTGGCACAACACCGGCACGGCGTGTCCTGCACCGCGGCTGCAGCACCAGAGTCCTGACTGACGCTGAGCTTCAAACACAGAGGGACACGATCAGCGCTATTATATTATAAGTCTGATATGTGATGACATTAAAAGTATGACATGAATCCGGCTTCATTTCACCACCTCAAAATGTTCGTGCGCTAGGATCAAAGTTTGCGTAAAGATACGCACATCTTCCCGTTAGTTTTTTTTTTTAAATCCCAACCTTTGCGTAGAAGGTGGCGTGCGCATCTTTTAAGTACGGTGTCCGAGACCCGCCATTGCTGAAAATAAAAGTAACGCTGCAATCGGCAAAAATAGTAATTCACTTCCGTTGTGGCTTTTTTATTTGTGTGGTTTTTTTATTTTATTTGCAGCGGGGTTTCTTTATATTTTCAGTGTTTTTTTTATTTGCAGCAGCGTTTCTTTTTGTTTGCAGCGTTTATTTTATTCGCAGTGGCGTTTGTTTCTGTTTGCAGCGTTACTTTTATTTTCAGCAATGGCGGGTCTCGGCCACCGTATTCAAGCCCTGTTTTGTGCGCACGCAAGCTTCATAAATGAGGCCCCAGGTCTTTTAAACTCCACCTTAAAGAAAGTGACATCATAACTAAGTGAAAACAGTGATGCGTCCGACCTGGAGCTGAGGACGGAGTAGGAGGCGGCTCTGCGCCTGCAGTCGGACGCTGGAGCGCAGATCTGGGGGCGATGACGGGAGACTCCACGCTGAGGTCCGGGCAGGAGCACAGTGGGTTCCTCTGGCTGTGGGAGACGCTGCTCATCACCAGCTCGTCCTCCAGCAGCAGAGTACATCTCCTCTCCCTGCCTTTGGAAGCTGCGAGCTTCAGAGGACCACTAACGCTGTGTGTGCTGGAGGCAACAGAACGGGGCCCACGAGGCCCGTCTGGCCCCTGGGCCGGGGAACCCTGCTGGCCCCGGGAGGGCCGCTTCACCCGACTCCTCGAGACCTTACTGGACTAACAGAGTCGGTTTAAAATAATCAGAAAAAAACATCAGATATGAGCATTATGTAAATGTAAATGTAAAAGTACTTTATTTATATAGCCCTTTACAGCCACCTCTAGGTGAGCCAAAGTGCTTTACAGAATAAAACAGAGAAATACAACATATATTCATAAGACAGAGCAAAAAATAAAAAGAATGAAAGAAAAAGAGTAAAAAGTGTCACCTGGGTAGTAAAAGCCATTCTAAATAAATAGGTTTTAAGCTTGATTTACAAAGTCCCAGGTCAGAGATAGTGCGTAAGTTGCAGGGGAGCTTGTTATTATGTAAAAACAACCTGAGAGGAGAGCAGTGAAGCATCTGCGGCACGTCTGCCGTGAAGGAATCATGCAGCTTCAAGCAGCCATGAGCTGTGTTTGAGAATGTCTGACGACTGTTTTCCATTATCCTCTTGCAGGAAACTGTAACAAACAAGTGAATTTAGGGTCCTCTGTCTCAGAAGTGGCTCTAGTGTTCGAAGCTGGTCTGAATGGTGCAGACGAGCAGGGGCTGGATTCACCAATATGTTCTTAAGAACGATCTTAACAAATGTCTTAAGATCTAAAATTAAGAAGTTCATAAGAAAGTTAAGTGCAATTCCTCAATATTTTCTTAAGAACCGTCTTAAGAACTGTCATTTCTTACAAATTTCTTATTTTTCCTACTTAAGAACTTCTTAAAATATGTCATTGCATTGCACGCGCCAACAAACAACATTTATACAGGTAGTTTGGTCTTAACCATCAGTCACTCACTAAACATGGAGAAGGAGAAAAAGAAATGCAGGAACTTTTCAAGGTTATGGTGGATGAGATTAATGTGCAAAAAAATACTATTGGGGAAAATTAATAATAATTAACCACCACGCTAACTAACATGCTAACAAAAAACAAAAAAAAAACGGAGGTGTTTTCATGCATTTTGGCCGTTCGTTTACACGAAAACGCAGCTCAAAGCCCCAAAAAACGATCATTTCTGAAAACTCCGGCCAAAGTGGAGATTTTCAAAAACTCCGTTTTCACGTTTGCGTCTAAACGGAGGAAAACGGAGGAAAACGGAGGAAAACGGAGATTTAAGCTTCAGAACGTCACATTATGCACCAGAAACTCAACAGCGTCATGTGTGCGACCTGTGTTTACAATTAGTTTGGCCACCGTCAATATTTTCTTGTATTTTACCTGTTTTATATTCTAAAGTCACACTTAAAAGTAACTCCACTTCTTTGTCACTCCAAACGAAAGACTCTCGGTCCGTCTTGGAAGTAAAGCCTGAATTATGGTCCCGCGTTAAATCGACGCAGAGCCTACGGCGTAGGGTACGCGGCGATGCGCGCCGTACGGCGTGCATCGCCGCGTACCCTACGCCGTAGGCTCTGCGTTGGTGTAACGCGGAACCATAAATCAGCCTTAACTGGAAGTTACACGTGTCATTTGTTGATGTTTTTTCCAGGATTCTGATTGGCTGGCATGACGTTAACATCGTTTTCATGCGGGTCCGTGTAAACGAGGATATTTTTGAAAACGTAGAGGAGAAAATATCCGTTTTTGTAAATACCCGGCTACGTGTAAACGTGGCCTAAGTATAAAGCATTGTATAATATGTTGTGCTGAGATCGTCACACTCACAGTTAACATTAAAACTAAAATTACAAGTGAATCTCCAGATGTATTTTGGGTAAAATCGGTCGTCATCAACAGCCGTCTATCAACGTCATACGTCATTATCGATCACTTGTCAACAGAGCGCAGTAATCCTACAGCCTAAACATGAGCGGGAGTTAGAAACACAAAAGTGGAGCGATAAAACGCAAAGAAAAAGAAAAAAGGGAGCAAGAAAAAGCCAAATTGCTCAAGCTAGACGCATATTTTGTTGGCCCTAATCCTCCTCCTGTGGGAGATGAACCTGATGTTGTTAGCAGAGATTCATCAGAAGCTGCATCCTGGTCAGGGAGCAGGTTTACAGGTAGCTACAGTTAGAACAATCACAGACACACTGTCAGCAAGAAAATGTGTGTTTGTGGTTAATTTTTGATATAGTAGCCCGGCCGCCTAGCTTATTTCCTTCTCCGTCTCTCGGCTGTAGCGATGATAATAGGGACTCAGCAACTGCAAAGGGCCCGGTCATACGCGCCGCCCCCCGGCCCGGCTCTGATATGCTCCGTTACTACAGCAAGCGTCAGTGAAACCACACCAGGAGTTCACATGCGCTTCCAGGTACAAACCAAAACTCAGCATCCATCTTACCCATTCCCCAAGAGAGTGGAAAATCCCAGTCAGCCTCTCCAGAACGTGGAAAAGACTCTTGTGAAACCAGCAAAGCTTAAGTCAGAATGCAGCTATGAAACACGCCGACCACAAATGAACCAGTTCAACAATCCTTTCAGCCTGCGCACCTGTTTTTGTCTGGCGCCTCTGTTTGCTGCAAAAGAGGGGAAGAGAAGGCAGAGGAAAGAGGGAAAATAAATGACAAAATGCAGCACATGTCAGACATCCACCCAAAGCTGTGCAGTCAGGCCGCCGGCTGGGTTTTCACGTACCTGCGTCGCTGAGGACGGCGGAAACGGGAAGCTGCCACAGCCTGGTGTTGGCTGCCAGCTTTTCAATATGAGCATCTTCCACCCTCAGGAGGATGTTCTCAGGTTTGATGTCCGTGTGGATTATCTTGCATTTAGTGTGCAAGTAATCCAAACCCTGCAGAACCTGTGATCAGGAACAGAAACGGCAGAGTCACCTGATGTCAGAGATGGGAGTTGATCCATTCACAGAGAGACTTCAGCCGTGGTGAAGGAAGCAACGCGCCTGTCTGAGGATGCTCTTGACGCAGGGCAAGGGGAGGCCAGCGTAGTTGGATTTGATGATCCACTTCAAAAGCTGCTGGCCCAGAACCTCCAGAACCATGCACACGTCTGATGAGCAGTTAAGGGACTCATTTCATAGTTTGTGTCGGGGGGGTGGGGGGTGGAGTAGGACCCAGATGCAGGAGCCCAGAACATGGACAAGAATCAAAAACCCGACGTGGAAAACACGGAGGGAACAAACAGTACAGACCAGCAGGGAGCAGGGAAAGACAAGACCAGATATACACAAGGGTTAACGAGAGGTGCAGACAATCAGGGCCGATGGGAAACAAGAAAGTCAAACAAGAACTCAACACAAAGACACTCACTCACTCATCTCACTCATCCTCTTCCACTTATCCGTTCCCGGGTCGCGGGGGCAGCAGCCTCAGCAGGGATGCCCAGACTTCCTCCAACTCTTCCGGGGGGAGTCCGAGGCGTTCCCAGGCCAGCCGAGAGATATTGTCTCTCCAGCGTGTCCTGGGTCTTCCCCGGGGTCTCCTCCCGGTGGGACATGCCTGGAACTCCTCCCTGGGGAGGCGTCCAGGAGGCATCCGGTACAGATGCCCAAGCCACCTCAGCTGACTCCTCTCAATGTGAAGGAGCAGCAGCTCAACTCCGAGCTCCTCCCGGGTGACCGAACTCCTCACCCTATCTCTAAGGGAGCGTCCAGCCACCCTGCGGAGGAAACTCATCTCGGCCGCTTGTATCCGCGATCTTGTCCTTTCGGTCACTACCCAAAGTTCATGACCATAGGTGAGGGTAGGTGCTTAGATTGACCGGTAAATCAAGAGCTTCGCCTTTCGACTCAGCTCCCTCTTCACCACGACGGTCCAGTACATCGACCGCATAACTGCGGATGTTGCACTGATCCGTCTGTCAATCTCCCGCTCCATCGTTCCCTCACTCATGAACAAGATCCCGAGATATTTGAACTCCTCCACCTGAGGCAGGACTTCTCCACCCACCCGGAGAAGGCATGCCACCCTTTCCCGGTGGAGAACCATGGCCTCGGTTTTGGAGGTGCTGATTCTCATCCCTGCCGCGTCGCACTCGGCCTCAAACCGCCCCAGCACATGCTGAAGGTCCCGGTCCGATGAAGCCAACAGGACAACATCATCTGCAAAAAGCAGAGATGAAATCCTGAGGTTCCCAAACCGGAACCCCTCCAGCCCCTGGCTGCGCCTAGAAATCCTGTCCATAAAAATTATGAACAGGACCGGTGACAAAGGGCAGCCCTGCCGGAGTCCAACATGCACCGGGAACAAGTCTGATCTATTGCCGGTGATGAGGCATTCCAGGCCCCTGCGGGGACACGACGCCACCTTGCGGATGGCTCCTGAACTCATGTCCCCCTCAGGGCATTGACATGCAATTCCCAGTTGCTAAGGACCCCTGCCGGTACGACACCTTGCCGGCAGCGCATTGTCTCATTCAGTGTCCCTAGACATTGTCATTCCAGTCCCTGCGTCTTGCATCTCTGCTGGGACAGGCACCGCTGAGGACCCCTACCGGTGCGACACCTTGCCGGCAGCGCATTGTCTCATTCAGTGTCCCTAGACATTGTCATTCCAGTCCCTGCGTCTTGCATCCCTGCTGGGACAGGCACCAGGGGAGTGTATCGGACTTCCAGCCCCCGCAGAGACAACACCATATATGGGTTTCCTGACGAAAGGCCACACCTTTGACTGTCTCACTGACTTGTTTATTTCTGTTGTTTGTTCTTGTATAAAAAGCTTGTTACAAAATCACTCGAGGTCAGCATGTCAACCAGATCCCTGGTCTGTGTCGACGTTGCTCACCGCCGGCTGAATAAACTCTTAAAACCACAAAGCGGACTTCCAAAATGGTTTGATAAATTCCTCAACACCGGCAATGCGAACCAGACTCCTGCTCCGCTCATACAGAGACCGGACAGCCCTTAATAGAGGGCCCCGGACTCCATACTAACTGAGCCCCCACAGAATGGCACGAGGGACACGGTCAAATGCCTTCTCCAGATCCACAAAACACATGTAACCGCATTGTTCCTCCTGAATCCGAGGTTCAACTATCGGCCGTAATCTCCTCTCCAGTACCCTGGCATAGACTTTCCCGGGGAGGCTGAGAAGTGTGATCCCCCTATAGTTGGAACACACTCTCCGGTCCCCCTTTTTAAACAGAGGGACCACCACCCCGGTTTTCCACTCAAGCCGTACTGTCCACTTCCTCCGTGCAATGTTGCAGAGGCGTGTCAACCAAGACAGCCCTACGACATCCAGAGACTTGAGGTACTCAGGGCGAATCTCATCCACCCCCGGTGCCCTGCCACTGAGGAGCTTACGAACCACCTCAATGACCTCGGCTTGGGTGATGGATGAGCACGTCCCCGAGTCCCCACTCTCTGCTTCCTCAGTGGAAGGCATGTCAGTCGGGTTGAGGAGATCTTCGAAGTATTCCTTCCACCGTCCGACAATGTCCCCAGTCGAGGTCAACAGCTCCCAACCCACACCATAAACGGTGCCGGCAGAGTACTGCTTCCCCCTTCTGAGGCGCCAAAAATGGTCCTCCAGAATTTCCTCGAGCCCGACCAAAAGTCTTCCTCCATGGCCTCCCCGAACTCCTCCCAGACCCGAGTTTTTGCCTCCAGGACTGCCCGAGCCGCGGCTCGCTTGGCCTGCCGGTACCCATCTACTGCGTCAGGAGTCCCACAGGCCAACATAGCCTGGTAGGACTCCTTCTTCAGTCTGACGGCATCCTGTACTT
Source organism: Cololabis saira (assembly GCF_033807715.1). Classification (NCBI taxonomy): domain Eukaryota; kingdom Metazoa; phylum Chordata; class Actinopteri; order Beloniformes; family Belonidae; genus Cololabis; species Cololabis saira. Next base: position 43,175,157 of record NC_084594.1, read on the forward strand.
CCGGTGTCCACCACCGGGTTCTAGGATTGCCGCCATGACAGGCACCGGAGACCTTGCGTCCACAACTTCGAGCCGCCGCGTCGACAATGGAGGCAGAGAACATGGTCCACTCAGACTCCCCCCGCCTCCCCCGGGAGGCGGGGGACATCGAAGTTCTCTCGGAGGTGAGAGTTGACGATGTCCCTGACAGAGGGCTCATCCAGACCTTTTCCCGACCCGAAGGCGCAGGGAAACGACCCTCTCGTTGACTGGGGTGAACTCCAACACATGGCGGCTGAGCTGAGGGGCTATAAACAAGCCCACACCAGCCTGCCGCCTCTCACCCTGGGCAACTCCAGAGTAGTGGAGGGTCCAGCCCCTTTCAAGGAGCTGGGTTCCAGAGCCCAAGCTATGTGTGGAGGTGAGCCTGACTATCTCTAGCCGGTATCTCTCAACCTCACGCACAAGCTCCGGCTCCTTCCCCCCCAGCGAGGTGACATTCCATGTCCCCACTGCGAGGGTTTTGGTCCAGGGATTGGGTCGTTTCACAAAGACACGGGCTTCAAAATAAAACAGGAACAAAACCGTGACAGTTTGGAGCATCTGAGGCTCCTGCCCCTTTGATAAAACCCACAATAAGCCAAGCTGGAGGTGCATGTACGCAAACATCTAAACACAAGATTTTTCATAAACATAGTAGCTGAGCTTCAAGAAGGATACGCTCTCCCGTCACCCCGGAGATCCTGAAGTCATCAATCAGGCGCACGATCCTCTCACGTTTGGGATCTTTGAGGTCACTGTCCCTGACCTATAGGAAGAATACGGTACAAATTCCAATGCAATCCAACAGTAAAGTGTAAAAAAAGCATTATGAGAAATGACTTCATGGAATCAAGCAGGATCAAGGTTCTACGGGGACTCCACGAAACAGGCAGACGGCTTACTGAAGCTGCGGCCTGCTGTAGTACACGTGCATGTGATCTAAGGAGACTAAAAACTGTGAGTATACGGTGCAGAACCAAAGCGTGTGGTCACACTGACACATTTCAGGAGTTTGATCTCATCCAGAGCCGTCTCCGTGAATGTCTGAGCGCTCTTCACCACCTTCAGAGCCACAAAGTGCCTCGTCCTGCAAGCAAGCAACACAAACGCAGTCACTGCCAACCTTCACCATCCTGCAACGGTGGGTGCTGCAAGGCTGCCACTTACTGCATGTCCCAGCAGAGCCATACGGTGGAGAAATGACCCCATCCCAGCTTTTTAACCACTTGGTAGCGGTCAGCGAAGATTTCTCCGATCCCTACCGGGTAGTAACCACCTGCAGAGTGAATGTAGTCAAGATTTCATGGCGCAGCCTGAATGCTGCTGCTGGGCTCTCACCTACCAATGCCGTACTCTGCAGGATTCTCCTGCTGCTCGTCGTAAGACCCCAGAGGGTCGGGGGGCTGGACCGCAGGGCAGCGGGGCTCCTTCCTGGGCGGACGGCTCTGCGTCTGCGAGGAGGGCAGACGGCTCTGCGTCTGCGAGGAGGGCAGACGGCTCTGCGTCTGCGAGGAGGGCAGACGGCTCTGCGTCTGCGAGGAGGGAGGACGGCTCTGCGTCTGCGAGGCGGGTGGAGGGCTGGCTTTGACGGGTGGAGGGCTGGCTTTGACGGGTGGAGGGCTGGCTTTGACGGGCGGGTTAGAGCCACTTGTCGAAATAAGGGCAGATATAGCCGCTGCGTATGAGGACGACATGTTTAACTGGAGCCTGAGGACTTTCAGCTGGAGAGCGACAAAGAAAACATCAACGCTCAGGGAAAGCTACAGAGAGAAATACATTTGCATACTTTATCTTTCACTTTATTTTTCACTTTATTTTGTGTAGAGGGACAATGTACATTGATAAACATTTTAAAATGTAAATATACCCAATTGTAGCCAAAAGGCTTATTGTCAGTGGTTGACATTTCCCCCAGTTTGTGTTTCTGTTCTGCCCCGCCTGTCTTTCATCTGCCCTGATTGTTCACACCTGTGTCTCGTTACCCCCTTGTGTATATCTGGTCTTGTCTTTCCCTTGCTCCTTGTCGGTCCGTCCTGTTTCCTTCCTCCATGTGTCCTTGGGTTTTTGCTCTAGTGTTTTTTGTTAATCCTGCTCTGCAGTGTTTTTGGTTCTTGCCTTTTTTTAAATAAACCCTGTTTTTGCTGAACTCCTGCATCTGGGTCCTCAACCTAAACCTACCTGACACTTATTTGCATTAGCAGTCCCCTTGCAAGACTCAGTAAAAATATACAAGCAACATTACACGACAAACAATGGCCGGGTTTCCCAGATCAGTTAAGTAGTTCTTAACAGCGAAAGACTTCTTTCAAACCTTCTTAAGGAGCCTGTGAAAGAAAATCGCGTTTCCCAGAGTTGCTCTTAGCTTAAGTATCTCTTTCATTAAGAAGGAAATGAAAGATGCTGCTGACCCAGTCTTTCCAACCATCTTAGTGAACAAAGACTCACAGATCCAGCCGCGTCAGGCAAATCAATATCACACCAAGCAATGAGATATTAAAACAATGCACCCCGCACAAGTTTTGATCTATTTTATACTTTAGATTTATATTGTTTAGCATTTATTGGTGACAGCAAAGGGGGAAAAAAAGAAAAATAAGGAATAACAAGTGTGTTCCTGTATATGCTTTATGCGCACAAATAAAACGATCATCATGAATATCATTTATTTGATAATTTGGCTGCTATACAGCATGTTCTCGCTGCAAATCAACCGCGTCACCGTGCGCGAAGCAGAACTGTTTATATGAACGCATTTGTGCGTCAGCACTTCAGTCCCCTGGACGTGCTGTCGGACCGGGCTGTCAGGCAGCCGGGACACCTGCGCCGTGCCCGGGCCCGAGCCCCTATGTGATGACAGGGAAGCAGCAGCTGAAGAACGAGATCCTTTGATGAATCGTTCATACAGTCTCAAATATAATCAATGGTGTCGGTTTATATTAAAGAATCTTTTTGCCCAGAAGAAAAAAGAGCGAAGACAACGACCCATAACTATTTTCTTCTCTCTCTTCTCGGGATGCAGCATCATTCAGAAGAGGAGGAATACGTGCGAGGCGGGGATGATCTCTGCAATCTGAAGCCCTCTATAATTGTAAAAAGAATTTCACTTATCACGGGTTCTTTTTGGAACATAACCCCTGCGAAAAACCAGGGTTTGCTGTAATTCCACGTTGCGATTTGCGAAACTCGCCTTCTCTTGGCTCATGTTTTTGAACGCACACACACGCCCACCCCGTTTACTCCCGGTCTCCGTGTGTGGGGAAAAAAAGCCTCACTGTAGCCAGAAATAACGGAGTAACACACCGTTTGGATGAAAAAGGGTCATTGAATTATATTTATCATCTTAATTTTTTATTATAACGCACAGGCAGCAGTGAATTAGTGCGTTAGGCAGCAGTGCTGCGTGTGAAAATGCGCTGATAGTGATCGGTGATCGATTTGCCTGGCATCGATTCATTTGGTTTCAGAACCGGACAGCTGCTCCAAAGAGCTTCTGAAAGAGCGAAACTAAAGAACGGTGTTAAGAAGTCATCTGGGAAACACCCGTATCTTAGGATTCTCTCTTAGTTCAAACCTTCTTTGAACCTCTCTTAAATCCTTAAGAGAGGTTGGATCTGGGAAACCCGGCCAATATCAACAACAATTAAAAATCGCACACTGTAATTGTTAATACAATAAACAATTCATGATCACAGATTTGAGACATTTTAAGCCTGGGGTGGCCAACCCTGGTCCTCCAGAGCCACACTCCTGCATGTTTTAGATGTTACCCTGCTTCAACACACCTGATTCTAATTAATGGTCCTAATTAGCTTATCATCAAGGTCTGCACAATTCTGTTGATTCTGTTGATGACACAGGTACTTGTATCATGGTGTGTTGAAGATGAGTCTTGTTTTAAGTCCGGGTTGGGGGGGTCTCTGTGGCAATGCTCCCTGTGGTCGTGGTCGGTGGAGCCTCTCGGTGGGGACGGCCACCCATAGGTAGTGTTTTCCTCACCTGGATCGTTAGTGCTAAGCCATGTCACCAGTCCACTTACTGTGTGTGTGTTTGTGTGTGGGCGTGTGAGTGTGTGCACATGTGTATGAGTGTGAGTGAGGGTGTGTGTATGCGTGGGGGGTGGGGGGTGGGGTCGTATGGGATGTTTTAAATTGTACTTTTGATTGTTATTTTATTTTGTATGTAAAGCACCATGAGTTGCATTTACACTGCATGAGTTGGTGCTGTATAAATAAATAAAGTTTAAGTTTAAGTTTAAGTGTAATGAGATTTTTTTACTAAAATTAGACATTTTAACTAGAAATAAGACAAATATTCTTGTTAAGATTGTGAGTTTTTGCAGTGATCCATTTTACTTATCCTGTGAAGGACATATTGATAAGTTCAGAAAAGTGTTTTTTATTGTTGTGTTTTGATGTATTTGATGTAAGCCCAGTGGATATTTAAAGCTTACAGAAGGCTGCATTTAACTGCTGCTATGTCATTCCTGCAGTATTTCTGCAGGTGTTTTGGTCACTGCTATTATTTGTAATATATTATATTATTTGTAATCAGCACAAATTATCCGTCCCCATATGATAAAATCCACCCTCCCCCCTGATTTTTTTTTACAACTTGAGTACTGTCTCTATCACACGCCCGAGTTTCATACCACCCACAGATCCTTCTGAAGAACTGTTTCAGCGGCGGTGGTGCAAGACCATGAAGGCTTGTGTACACAGTGCAGGCATATCTCAAGGTTTTTACATTTTGGAAGCTTAAAATTTTTTGTATGAAATAAATGCGTTTTTTTTTGTCTAAGATTTTTAGTCCTTTTTTATAAAGGGATTCAATCGGCTTGAATGCTGTGGAACATGCTAATGACCAGCTAGGTAAGCAATAGTCAATGTGTGATAGGATCATTGAATGTAGTTAGTTACAGACTGTAACTTACAGTACATCCATGTGTGGGACTAGAGTAAACTGGCTCCTTTCTGGCCCTTTCTGAACAGAGCGCGTGGCTGCAGCTGCAGTTGTTTGCATTGACATTTTAAAAGAGTCAGTGTGTGTTTAATTTTAGCAGAAATGACTGGCATGCAGGCGTAAATAGCTCCTGGCTCTGGTCCGGCTGCAACTAGACTCTTCCTGAGTGTGCATGGACGGCTGCAGGATGGGAGGACATGAACCTCTTCAAACTTGTTGTTCTCTACTCGTACCTTACAGGACACAAACACCTGACCTGCTCAAACCTCCCAAACATCCTCACGTTCTCTTTTTCTTAACTTTTAAACATTTTTAGGGCACTTACAGCGTACTTCACACCGAATTAGAGATTCATTTCTCAGTTATTTATTGTTCTAGAGAGTTGAAATAGTATGCTGACGAAAGTAAAGGCATAAGCAGTCAAGAGTCTGCAGAGACCTACAGTACTCACTCAGTTTGAAGATTCCTCTGCGTGATTCAATTTTCATGTTTACCTGTTATATTCTCTCTTTTGACTAACACTAAAATAAATGACACTTTCATGAAAATAAATCACGAAACATTTTCTGGTGCATCAGGAAACAAAAGTTTACACTGAAGTATCATAAATAAGTGAAGTACAGTCACTTATTTTCTTCCTTGGGCTAAATAAGCTGTTTTTGCTTTAAGACCTTCTGTGAAGTGTTACCAACCCGTCATACAGTTGTTGTTTCTATCTTTTGTTTGGTTTTTGGAGTAAATATTCCCTGCTCCGTCTTACCCAGTATTAGGTCCTGCAGAGACACATTCCTGCTGGTTCCAGCTGCTGCTCTGCCTCTCTGCTGGTGGAAAGCACAAGTGCAGGAAAACAGCATGCACGACTCCAGACCAGCCTATGGCAAGCCGGCAGGTCCAAAAAACTAGTGTAAAGTTCTGTGATGAAATGCCAGGAAAAACTGTGTAGTTTAAAACATTGTAATAGCAAAACAAAATAAACATATTAAAACCCATAAATGACAGAAAAACAACAACAAAAACAACGGAATTTTTCATAAACTGCAGTAGATCAAGTGTCAATTACCCAACTTTCAGACTGAGGCTAATGCTGAACTACATCAAGTTTCAGTTCCTTTACCGACCGCTGGGGTGACGATCCGGACCTGCAGTTCCTCTACCGACCGCTAAGATCTGGATCCAACAGTGACTGCGTTTACATGCAGTCAAAATTCGGGTTATTGCTAATATTCCGGTTACTGAAACATTGGGAATAATCTGTTTCCATGCATGAGCAAACAGGGTTATCCCTGTTTACATGGTAATTAATCATTTGGGATATCTCGATCAAACCAGCAACGCACTGAGAACATCATGACGCAATTCCCGTCATTTCCACTTCTTCTTCCTGATTCCAAATTCAAAACAAATGCTGCTTCACGCAACTTTTCGCTCACCGTCTTGTAAATCTCGCTATCCCTGTACTTTATACCGTCTACAAATGCAGAAATGTTCATATCTTTCATTACATTTATAAAATGATTAGTCTCCTCCTCACTGCAAAAGTGTGGCGTGGTCTTGCGTTTCTCCATGTTTATAAGAACTTCCTGGACTCAAAAAAACAAGATTCCTTGCGAAAAGAACATGCTCAGAAAACAAATTCCTGTTCCTTTTGATGGGGATATTCCGTTTGGCGTTTACATGACCCAATATTCAGGTTTTAAAAGGAGTAACCCAGGGCTCATATTGGGGTTTTTAAAAGCCGGAATATGAGCAAATTCCGGTTATTCAAAGGGGTTATTGGTGTTTACATGGCTGTGCACAACCAGGTTATTGCTAATATTTGGGTTTTAAAAGGGTTATTGATGCATGTAAACGCAGTCAGTGAGTTCATCTCCACTAACCTCCATGTTAGATTGTCCAACTTGACAGCAGAAATAAACAAATTTACAGTCTGGTACGAAAACAGTTTTGGTCTCCATAGTTAGATTTTACTTCCATGACAACTGTAGGGGGGTGAAATTTGATCTCGGCCTCAAGTAAAATTATACGAAGCAACAAATGTATATATTATCACACGATATGGACTTTTGACTGGCGGAACACAGCCAAACACTACCTGTCATCACTTTAGCTACTTCGCTCTGTATTTAATTCTGAGTTGGCAATACATAGCCATATACACTTTCATTGTTATGCTGATGATACGCAGCTCTATTTGTCTATGAAGCCGGATGAGACAGAATCGTTGGTTAAACTTCAGGCATGTCTTAGGGACATCAAGGACTGGATGTCCAGAAACTTCTTGCTTCTAAATTCAGATAAAACAGAGGTTATCATTCTTGGTCCAGAGCATCTTAGGAAGGGATTAGATGCTGTTGCGATGGCTTCCAGTGCAACTGTGAGAAACCTTGGTGTTGTTTTCGATCAGGATTTGTCGTTTAAACCATATGTTAATCCGGTTTGTAAAATAGCATTTTTCCATCTCCGTAATATTGCAAAGATTAGGAAAATCCTCTCGCAGAGTGATGCAGAAAAACTAGTTCATGTGTTTGTATCTTCTAGACTAGATTACTGTAATGTGTCATTAGCAGGATGTCCAAGTAATTTGCTGAATAGGCTCCAGCTAATCCAAAATGCAGCAGCCCGAGTACTGACAGGAATCAGCAGGAGAGACCACGTCTCTCCAGTGTTAGCGTCGCTCCATTGGTTACCCGTAAAATTCAGAATCCAATTTAAAATTTTATTACTTGCGTATAAAGCCCAACGGCTTAGCTCCGCATTATTTGCAAGACCTGATAGTGCCTTATGTTCCTGGCAGAGCTCTCCGTTCCCAGAGTGCAGGTTTACTCGTAGTTCCTAGAGTATCTAAATGTAGATTTGGAGGGCGGGCGTTCTGCTATCAGGCACCACTACTATGGAACCAACTTCCAATCTGGGTTAAGGAGGCTGACACCACCTCCACCTTTAAAACTAAACTTAAAACCTTTCTGTTTAGTAAAGCCTATAGTTAGTGTTTAGTAAACCTCTAGCTGGTGTTGGTAAATCTCTAGGTAGTGTAAACTCTAGTGTGTTAGAGTCGCTCCTGTAGTTTCTTGTGCTGGCCCCCCCTTTTCTTCTCTTTTTTCTCTTTTGTCCACGTTGCAGCATCCTCTGCCGGTGGCGAAGAGCATCTCTGAATGCACAACACCGGAACCTGCAGCGTGGGAGTGAGAGGGGCAGGGTAACGGCCCGGGCAGGCGGGGGAGAAGGTTCGTCCCTCCTCTCCCTGGCCCTGCCCCTTCTCAACCTTTCCCCGACCCTGCACCCCAACCTGGGACTTGATGATTGGGCCGGAGCTTCGGGAGCTGCATGCTGGCCTGCGGTCACCACCCCTGGTCATCACGTTGCTGCTTCCACCTGCCTGCTGTGCTGCTGCCGTCCCTGACCCACCAGTCTGGCCCTCGGCAGGAGGGTCCCCCCTTATGAGCCTGGTCCTACTCAAGGTTTCTTCCCTCCTAAAGGGGAGTTTTTTCTTGCCACTGTTTGGCTTAAGGTTTTTCTCCCACTAGGGGAGTTTTTACCTGCCATTGTTTATGTAACAATTACTCGGGGGTCATGTGTCCCTGGAAAGTGTCTAGAGACAACTTTTGTTGTATTAGACGCTATATAAATAAAATTGAATTGAAATTGAACATACCAAACAGAACATAGTCATTAATATATTCAGGAGATGAAGCTTTGTTGTGTTGTGTATTTAACTAACAGACCACCATGACTGGCTGCAGGAGGACAAAGCTCAGCAGACACTGCTGAAGCTCTGCTAGTCCTCATTTAGTCTCTGGTTCTGGTTTCATCTGTACTAGTTCTGGATTCATGTGTGTCACTTGATTCAGATGATGTTTCAGTCGCGACACTTGAAAATAGGATGTTTGGACAGATTTGCTCAAATGAATTAGTGTAAAGTAGAATTAATTAGCATCATAGCACAACATGACACTTTATTTATTTGAATCGATGCACAATTATATACATAAAGCAGGCCGGCCTATTGCAACTAATTAGGCCCGTGTATACGGAGGAACCCCCCCCCCGAACAAAAAAACTAAAATAAATGCAATCAAACACTTGACACAATTTAATGAAATGTCTCAACACATGGGGGATTTCCTGCACGGACGATGAAAAGCTACAGTAGATGGCTACAAAATGCTCCAGGTTCATAAATATAATATACTTTGAATATATTTGCTTTAGAGCTACATTTGTATCATTTGATTTTAAACTTACAGAGTACATTATATGAAAAATACCTTTCTGACCTGCAGTGCACAGCAGTTTGGTCTTTGATTTCAGGTTTTAATGAGCTGTTGGGCTGAAAACTGAGATGAGGTGAAGACACGAGCCAGCAGAAGAAGACAGGTCACATTCCACAGAGAGCTACAGTTTATGACATCATTTAAACAAAAACAACAAAATATATAAATCAGCACATTCACATTAGTCCCACAATGGCAAAGAAAGTATGTAAAATATATTTTAAAAAAAAAGGAAAAAACCACAACAGGTTACACCAAACAAATATTTGAAGGGTTTGAGATGTTACAATGTTCCTCTGGTTTTTTTCTTAATGCTGCCGAGATGAATTTAAAAAAATAGTTAAAAAAAATTGTGTTCTTAATGCTGTAAAGTTGTTTCAGTGTTAAAACAGAACAGATAAATGTCTAAAACAAACCTCCCGGGCAAATGATGCTGAACAGAAAACCTCAGCCAGTGTTGGCTCCCGGTACGAGACCTGCTCACACCAGCGGTTTTATCCTGTTCACGCCGTCAACCAGTTATAGCACTGACGTGGAGGTGGAAAGAGCAGGGAAGGGTTTGTTTTCATTCACTACGTTTACATGCAGTCAAAATTGGGGTTATGGTCAATATTCCGGTTACTGAAACATTTGCAATAATGTGTTTCCTTGCGTGAGCAAACAGGGTTATCCCTGTTTACATGGTAATTAATCATTCAGGATATCTGGATCAAACCAGCGACGCACGGAGAACATCATGACGCAATTCCCGTCATTTACGCTTCTTCTTCCTGTATCCAAATTCAAAACAACAACAATAACAGCAGCACGGCGGATAATCGGACCTGCTGGTACCGTTTTGTTTCTCGGCCCTGTAGTTCTCCTTTTTCAGCGTCTTCCAGCAGAGCTTGATCTGGTCTGGTGTTCGTTCAAATCCTGCTTCGCGCAACTTTTCGCTCACCTTTTTGTAAATTTGGCTATCGCGGTACTTTCTACCGTCACAAATGCAGAAATGTTCATATCTTTCATTACATTTATGAAGTGATTAGTCTCCTCCTGGTCTTGGGTTTCTCCGTGTTTATAAGAACGTCCTGGACTCAAAAGAGCAAGGCTGATTCTGAAATCGCACACTTCCACCCTAATGAGTATGCAAAATGAGTATGCAAGATTTTTTAGTGCGTCTGAAACATTAGAACGTACTCAATAGTATGTACTATCCATACTCATTCTGGAGAAATGTATTAGTATGGATTGATGGACACTAGCCAAGCAGAAACCTCCCACAATGCAATGCAGTGGTGTTTGGTTGCTAAGTGATACGTATGTCATAAGTAGAATATTAAGTATATTAATATTATTATATAATATTAATATTATAATATTGGTATATAATAATATTATATAATGTCATCTTGTTTGGGCCAGGATAAACGGGAAATAGCGGAGCGGTGCTGCTACTGCTGCTGTTACCGTGGTAACAGCTGCTACTGCTGCTGTGACACGTCACTTCCTCCCAACGGCAGGAAGTGACGTGTGTCTCTGAATAGTACGTCGAATTAATGCACACTACTGATATTTACTTAAAAGTGTGCCGAACTCAATACTTTTTAGTATATACTGTTTAGTATGGCATTTCTGACGCACCGCAAGATTCTTTGCAAAAAGAACATGCGCAGAAAACAAATTCCTGATCCTCTTGATGGGGATATTCCGTTTGGTGTTTACATGACCAAATATTCGGGTTAGAAAAGGAGTAACCCAGGGGTCATTTTTGGGTTTTTAACAACTGGAATATGAGCAAATTCTGGTTATTCAAAGGGGTTATTGGTGTTTACATGGCCGTGTAACCGGGTTATTGCTAATATTCCGGTTAGAAAAGGGCTATTGACTGCATGTAAACGTAGTCATCGATTACATTATTATGAGGTTAGTTTAAACAAATACACGAATGTTAGTTGCCATTACAGTCTTCACTACTGCAGGTACAAACTAACACAGCGAAATACCTTCAGCAGGTGTTGAAAAGACTCCCCTTCCCTCCGTAACAACCCTGTCTAAACCCTCGCTACTGCCAGGTGTCTCTTGATGATCATTTCGTAGGGAATTAAGGCTTAGGATGTTCATAAAGTGCTCCGTAAGACACTCAAATCCTCCACAACTAAATGCAGTATATTTGTTGCCGTACAGTCGTGCTACTGCCACACAACGGGTCTCACAACAGCCTGAGATTTCCTTACGACTCATTCTGGTTTTCTGACGAGGTCTGCGCAGAGAAGGCTACATTTATTAAGCTGCACTGAGCAGAAAACTAAAGAAATCACAATATGACATCGTTCTAATTACCCTAACTGGGCGCCGTTGACACGGTTTCAGTTTTGATCCGACTAAGCTCACAGAGGCTTAATTACGACGGAGTATTAGGGCCAAACTAAGGCAAAAAAAAAAATAGGAAATTAGGAGAATAAAGTCATAATGTTGCGAGAATAAAGTCGTAATAGAATAAAGTCGTAATATTACGAGGATAAAGTCGTTACATTACGAGAATAAACTCGTAATTTATGAGAATAAAGTCGTAACATTACGAGAATAAAGTAATATGAGAATAAAGTCGTAATATTACGAGAATAAACTCGTAACATTACGAGAATAAAGTAATATGAGAATAAAGTCGTAATATTATGAGAATAAAGTCGTAATATTATGAGAATAAAGTCGTCATATTATGAGAATAAAGTCGTCATATTATGAGAATAAAGTCGTCATATTATGAGAATAAAGTCGTAATATTATGAGAATAAAGTCGTAATATTATGAGAATAAAGTCGTCATATTATGAGAATAAAGTCGTCATATTATGAGAATAAAGTCGTCATATTATGAGAATAAAGTCGTAATATTACGAGAATAAAGTCGTAATATTATGAGAATAAAGTCGTAATATTACGAGAATAAAGTCGTAATATTATGAGAATAAAGTCGTAATATTACGAGAATAAAGTCGTAATATTATGAGAATAAAGTCGTAATATTATGAGAATAAAGTCGTAATATTACGAGAATAAAGTCGTCATATTACGAGAATAAAGTCATAATAATATGAGAATAAAGTCGTAACATTACGCGAATAAAGTCGCAATTTATGAGAACTCTAACAGGAAGAGTGTGTTAAAATGTTGAATATTGAGCATCTTGTGAAGTTATATTTATATAATATATTTAATATTACAATTTTATTCTCGTAATATTACGACTTTATTTTCATATTATTATGACTTTATTTTCGTAATTTCCTTCTTTTTTTTTTCTCAGTTTGGCCCTAATACTCCGTCGTACTTAATACCAGCCGCGGTACAGTTAAGATATTAAAACATTTAGGCACTCCCATCTGTACACCGTTATTCTGCAGCCCGGCCTGGTGCATTTGATCAAAGGTTTGAAAAACGAATGGCGGTAAAATTAAAAACAAATGAGCACTGAGGCATGGTTTTATAGTTTTATAGTTTAAAAACACACATTCAACGGCATGTTATTATACGTTCTGTATGAGGTGATCTCATAACATCTATGTATAATTACACTATTACTGAGCAATAAATTACCTCTTTAATACAACTGCTCTTTTTATCTCAGAAGATACAAAATAGTAATTTAGTTGTATATATTCTGTAAAAAAATTATATCTCAGGAGACATTTAGGGTTATTAGAAGGGACTTACGGCTCATGTTTACCAGAAATATTTAGAAATGACGTACAGCATGACCATGCGAGTATTAGTTGTTCCATTACAGCGGCACCAGTGAATACCTATTAGAGAACACTGGATTTGAAGTTCATAAGATCAACTACGACACAGCCAACCCTCTGGGTTCTTCAATCCCCGCGTGTGTTTTTGACTCCGGTGTCCTGCTGCTGAGGTTGTTGGGTTTTTACTTTCTGCTGATGTTATTATACGGCATCAACTTGAATATTTGTGTCAAGATGCAAGTCTACATGAGGCTACACTGAGTTTGCTGCTGTGAAACTGTATATTTGTGTTTGTGCCTGCGTCTGCAGCTTCAGACCAGGGTGCCCGGGTCTGCACTCGGCTCCTTTGGGGTCAACTCTTGCATTTGTGGATCCGGAGTCTCCTGATAGAGAGAAAACTCCATCGACCTGTCGGGAAGAAGGGGAAAAAATCAGTACACCTCTCCACAACAACAAGAGTTTCATATTAATAACTTGTCATAATGAAATACATTGGACTCTTATCAAATTTCCCCTAAAAATGCAAAATAAAACCCAACTGAAAAGAACGGAGTTTGGCCTAAACAGTGAAAAACCCAAACCACTCTGGGCTCTGTAGTTCTGCCCTAGTTCATCATGGAGACAATGTTCCATTTGAAACGGTCAACACACAGTGGATTATAATGTGCTCCACCCATGTTTTTGATTACATTCTGGTTAAGTCTGATGGGAAAAGTAAATGAAGCCAGTAAAAATTCACTATATAGTACTTCGAAAACTAAATGAATCTCCTGAACTTTCAATGCTGGAGGACAGGAGTGAGGGACACAAATACATTTTTTAAATTCATTTTTATGTAGGTTTTTTTTATCATCTCATAGAATTAGGACTGCAACGACTTACTGGCATAATCAACAACAATCAATCAATCAATGACAATATTAGTTTTAATTGTTTTGGGTTGTCTGCGATGGACCTGTCCAAGGTGAACCTTGGACAGAGTGTACATTTTATATAACACTCTGATTGTTCCATATCTGACCTACTGTGTTGAAGTTTGGGGAAATGCCTGTAAAACATATATTCAATCAATTTTCATTCTGCAAAAAAGAGCCATAAGAATAATCAGTAGAAAACGATATAGAGATCCAACAAATCCATTATTCCTTCAGTTAAAATTGTTGAAATTTCATGGATTAGTAGACTATAGTATTCTGCAAATTATGTTTAAAGCTCATAAAAAAACTTTACCAATCAACATTCAGAAAAGATTTGAAATAAGAGAAAGCAAGTATAACTTAAAAGGAACAGAGATTTAAAAAAAAACAAGATTCAGGACTAAATTGATGGAACGTTGTGTTTCTGTGAAAGGAATCAGTTTATGGAACAATCTGAACAAAGAAACATTACATTCAAAAGAACAATTAAAGCCTGTATGTTAAGTAAATATAATGAAATATGTTACTTAAGTTTGATTGGCATACCCATAGACGGCGGCAATTTTATTTTATTTTAGTTTTTTATTTATTTAGTTGTTTTTTTAAATTTTTTATTTATGTTATTTGTGAATTTATTTCTTGGAAAAAGGGGCAGATTAAATAAGATTTTTCTTCTTTCTGCTCCCTTTTCATTCACAATTTATGAACATTTGTATTTGTATTTCTATTGAATTGTTTGTTTTATTCTTTGAATGAAATAAAGAATAAAATGAAAAAATTAATGAAAAATGAACCTGCCTCTCGCCTGTAAGGAGCTGGGATCGGCTCCAGCAGACCCCCGTCACCCAGTATAGGATTAAACAGGTAAAAATGGAGGATTGGATGGATGTTATGGGTTGTGAGGTGAGGATCCAAACACATGAGATTGTGAGTAGTCAGGAATAAAGTAAAAAAACTTCATTGTCAACAAAAAGTGGTTATGGACAGGAATCCAAAGACCAGACAAAACCTCCACTACCACCAAACAAGTAAAAACTAACTGGGAAGAAACTCAAGTTACATTGCTGTAATGTCTAGTGTGTCCTACGGTACATAATCGGAGCGCTCTAGTTTTCTACTTTCAGAAAGCGTTTGAATATGTTTGGCACCAACCAGTAATGAGTAGCTAACAGGCTGCTGAACCTTGTACTGCAGAAGTCCAGTAAAAAAATCTCCCATTTTTGACTGAAAAAAATCCTTTTTGATGTTTTTGTTAGTTGGCACATGCATTTAACAATTATAGGCTAATTATTATGTAAACCTAATAGTTACATAAAATGCTTCAAGTAATTGTGCAGTTCATAATCCGATTAGATGATTCATTGTTTCAGTAACTGATAGACTAATTGACTCTACAAATAGTTGCTAGCTGCAGCCCTGAATAGAATAAAATAGAATAGAATAGAATAGAATAGAATAGAATAGAATAGAATAGAATAGAATAGAATAGAATAAAATAGAATTTTGTTGCCACAGTTGCAGGAACGATGAAAACTGTTTAGCATCATCATTTCGGTTTCGCTGTTGAATACAACGACGATGGAGTGAAAACAGTTAAAGGAGCTTGAGGCAGGATTTATGAAAAAAATCCATATACATTTTAAGTTTTCTAGTAATAATGTCAGATGAAGCGTTCCAAACCAAAAAGAATGAGCCCTCTAGTGTATCTCTCCGTTGCCTTGAACAGGCTGTGTGCTGCAAAATGTGCGGCAATTCCGGGCCTAAATTTCCCGCGCTGTCCTGCGGATGTGACGTCAAATGACGCTGCATGCGCGTTCTGCGCGTTCTCCCCGTTCTCCCGTGGCGGCTTCACTGTTGGCTGCAGTACCCCCGACGGCCGTCTTGGCGCTAATGAGTCTCATTTCTTATTCTTGCCTCAAGCTCCTTTAACTGAACTTGTACTGTCTGTAAACAATGCTTGAAACATGAAAAGTCAGTTTACCATTTAAAAGTGTTGTGTTCAGTAACTGTTTTACATTTGAAAGAGTTTCTTAAAGGAGCCGTCTGTAAGAAATGTCCAAAACTGGTACTGCAGTCACTTTCAAAATATTGTTGAGCGGCGTGTACCCTCCCCCTCCTCCCCCCGACCAGAGGTTGCCAGGTAGGCTGCAGAATGCAGCAGGAACGTAGGCTGCCATGGCTGCGATAATTAGAGCCAAGCTGGCAACCCGGATGCCGAAACATTACTGACTTGGTGATTGGGAGATAGGTGGAGGGTGAAGCTTCAGAAACAATACTGACTTGGTGATTGGGAGATAGGTGGAGGGTGGAGCTTCAGAAATAATACTGACTTGGTGATTGGGAGATAGGTGGAGGGTGGAGCTTCAGAAACAATACTGACTTGGTGATTGGGAGATAGGTGGAGGGTGGAGCTTCAGAAACAATACTGACTTGGTGATTGGGAGATAGGTGGAGGGTGGAGCTTCAGAAACAATACTGACTTGGTGATTGGGAGATAGGTGGAGGGTGGAACTTCAGAAACAATACTGACTTGGTGATTGGGAGATAGGTGGAGGGTGGAGCTTCAGAAACAATACTGACTTGGTGATTGGGAGATAGGTGGAGGGTGAAGCTTCAGAAACAATACTGACTAGGTGATTGGGAGATAGGTGGAGGGTGGAGCTTCAGAAACAATACTGACTTGGTGATTGGGAGATAGGTGGAGGGTGGAGCTTCAGAAACAATACTGACTTGGTGATTGGGAGATAGGTGGAGGGTGGAGCTTCAGAAACAATACTGACTTGGTGATTGGGAGATAGGTGGAGGGTGGAGCTTCAGAAACAATACTGACTTGGTGATTGGGAGATAGGTGGAGGGTGGAGCTTCAGAAACAATACTGACTTGGTGATTGGGAGATAGGTGGAGGGTGGAACTTCAGAAACAATACTGACTTGGTGATTGGGAGATAGGTGGAGGGTGAAGCTTCAGAAACAATACTGACTAGGTGATTGGGAGATAGGTGGAGGGTGGAGCTTCAGAAACAATACTGACTTGGTGATTGGGAGATAGGTGGAGGGTGGAGCTTCAGAAACAATACTGACTTGGTGATTGGGAGATAGGTGGAGGGTGGAGCTTCAGAAACAATACTGACTTGGTGATTGGGAGATAGGTGGAGGGTGGAGCTTCAGAAATAATACTGACTTGGTGATTGGGAGATAGGTGGAGGGTGGAGCTTCAGAAACAATACTGACTTGGTGATTGGGAGATAGGTGGAGGGTGGAGCTTCAGAAATAATACTGACTTGGTGATTGGGAGATAGGTGGAGGGTGGAGCTTCAGAAACAATACTGACTTGGTGATTGGGAGATAGGTGGAGGGTGGAGCTTCAGAAACAATACTGACTTGGTGATTGGGAGATAGGTGGAGGGTGGAGCTTCAGAAACAATACTGACTTGGTGATTGGGAGATAGGTGGAGGGTGGAACTTCAGAAACAATACTGACTTGGTGATTGGGAGATAGGTGGAGGGTGGAGCTTCAGAAACAATACTGACTTGGTGATTGGGAGATAGGTGGAGGGTGAAGCTTCAGAAACAATACTGACTAGGTGATTGGGAGATAGGTGGAGGGTGGAGCTTCAGAAACAATACTGACTTGGTGATTGGGAGATAGGTGGAGGGTGGAGCTTCAGAAACAATACTGACTTGGTGATTGGGAGATAGGTGGAGGGTGGAGCTTCAGAAACAATACTGACTTGGTGATTGGGAGATAGGTGGAGGGTGGAGCTTCAGAAACAATACTGACTTGGTGATTGGGAGATAGGTGGAGGGTGGAGCTTCAGAAACAATACTGACTTGGTGATTGGGAGATAGGTGGAGGGTGGAACTTCAGAAACAATACTGACTTGGTGATTGGGAGATAGGTGGAGGGTGAAGCTTCAGAAACAATACTGACTAGGTGATTGGGAGATAGGTGGAGGGTGGAGCTTCAGAAACAATACTGACTTGGTGATTGGGAGATAGGTGGAGGGTGGAGCTTCAGAAACAATACTGACTTGGTGATTGGGAGATAGGTGGAGGGTGGAGCTTCAGAAACAATACTGACTTGGTGATTGGGAGATAGGTGGAGGGTGGAGCTTCAGAAACAATACTGACTTGGTGATTGGGAGATAGGTGGAGGGTGGAGCTTCAGAAACAATACTGACTTGGTGATTGGGAGATAGGTGGAGGGTGGAGCTTCAGAAACAATACTGACTTGGTGATTGGGAGATAGGTGGAGGGTGGAGCTTCAGAAACAATACTGACTTGGTGATTGGGAGATAGGTGGAGGGTGGAGCTTCAGGCCAAAACAAAAAATGACAACATAAACATCAGTTGAGGGCTGCAACTCCTCTTTTTAAAAGAGAATATCCTGGCTTGAGTGCTGTTGTCAGTGACATAAGTATTTGAAATGAACATGATTTTTAAATGTCTGTTGACATATCGGGGTCATTTTATGATTCGTTTTATTATTGCTCTTACATACAGCTCCTTTAAAGATATGTTATACTATTGTATTTAGTATAGTGTGTACTGTACTAACTGTACTGAGTTGTCAAGATTAAGAGGCTGTTGAATTAAAAGAATTATAGTAAGAATAATAGTATAGTAAAGTTTTTTACGCACATAACACAAACCGAACCGAACCGTGGGCTACCTGAACCGTTGCACCGCTATTGTGTACAGATAATGTGTAGGTCATGAGGGTTGTGACTGCATCTACTTATATATATATATATATACCAGTTATATATACAAGATGTACCAGTGTGAGAGCACGTACCGTCCGTGCAGCGGGTGACCGTGGAAGCTGGCCGACTGGTGCATTTGTTGCCTTTGGAGGTTAGCCGGTTCCCCTTGAAGAGACTGGGCCTGGTGCACTAGAGGATGGGGGTGTGAGAGCCGGGAGATCCCTGACTCCTGGCCCTTCGGGGCAGCTGGTGGGTATCCCAGCGCGTTCCTCAAGTACCAGTCCCTCAGCCCCTCCAGGGCCAGAGCTTTATGCAGGCTTCTCGTTGAATCTTCCGGAGTCGGGAGAGAAAACTGAGGCGGTCTACGGCTGAAAGAGCTACCAAAAAGCTCGGTGTGATAAGGGTGCAGGTTAGGGATGGAGGACGTGGTGGTGCCGCTGGCAGGAAGGGGAGACTCATATGCTGAGAGCAGGAGGCCGTCTTGAGGATGTTGCTGCAAAGGAATAAAGGGCCCACAAGATTTGGTTCTGGTGACTTTGACCCTGCATAGCTCGGCCTGGGACCCTCGTAAGACCATGGGGCTGTACGGAGGTGCAGCGCTGGGAAGATGCACCTGGGAATGGGAAAATCCATTAGTGTGGGGAGGAATCACTGCCGTGGAGGAGCGAGGGGACAGCGTGTCCTGCCAGATTCGGCCCGTGGACTGGTACAGATGGTGTTGCACTTGCATCCTCTGCTGTTTCCCCCAGATATAGTCCATGAGCAGCTCGTTGTAGCCTGCGCTGCCCACCCTGCCGCCCATCGACAGCTGCATCTTTACCTTTTCCACAGAGTCCGCCTGCCTCTCGGGGCTGCCCTGGTGGATGTGCCGCAGTTTTCCATCGGTCAGTGTCTCTGAGCTCTTGTAGGGGCCTCCTCGGGGAGGCATGCCGTTTCTGGGCGAGGGATCGTCCGTGAGGCTCGATCTGTCCAGCAGAGCCTCCGAACTGTTGCTGCGTCTCGCACGAGAGCCGTACGGGCAGCTCCTGCGATCGGAGGAGGATCCCTCTTGAGCCAGAGGAATCATGTAGGACACGTCCAGGCTGCCGGACCACTGCTTTAACCCGTTACCACCTGCAGCATCAGACCTGTGGTGGAAATGAGCAGAACAATTCATTACTGCAACATTGTTTGGGCTTCCACACATTCAACATATATTGATAAATTACTGATAATTCAAAAAAGGTTTCTCAGAATGATATCACATGCAAACAGATATGAGCCATCTGCTCCCCTTTTCATTAAATATACATTATTATCCGTCAATAAAATTAACATTTTTCAAACATGTTTATTTATGTTAAAATTATAAAAATTATATACAAGATCTTCCTTCTTCTTTTTATCATTCTTTTGTGTTAATTCCGATATTCATTCTTATGCAACAAGGCACAAAGATGATTTTAATTTACCATTTTGTAGAACATTTAATCAATCTTTCATCACTTTCAGAGGCCCCCACTTGTGGAATCCACTCAATAAATCTCTACCTCAAACTGCTGCACCTTAAATGTTTATACTGTTTATTCTGTATCATAGAAATACCACATTAGTTTTATTGTTTATTTTATTTTATCACCAAAGAGCGAAATTCCTTGTTGGACAATGTTCGAACCTGGCCAATAAAGATGATTCTGATTCTGATTCTGATTCTGATTAAATCATCACCATCCTTGCCAATATTCCAAAAACATTTAAAGAACTTTCTTATCGTTTCAGTTACATTTTCTTTTGTGTTTTTTGTTTTTTTTACTCCCCCTTGTGTAGCTTTTGTTTAGTTTTTTATTCATATATGGAAAGGATTCTATAGAAGCCACCAGGCTTCTTCCTTTCCTTGCATGTTATTTCAATGTTTTTACATTTATTGTTCAATTTGTCTTATATTGCTAAATAAATAAACTAAAACTAAACTAAACAACTTACATTATTACAAGAGGAGAACTCAGAACAACACATGGAAAAAGGTAAGCAATTCTTAGAATAAGAATTACAAAATAACTTGATCGGGAGACTCAGCAAAAAAACAGAATCTTCTATTTTTCTTTTTAGAAAATGTCATTTGTTATCTGTCTTCAATGTGAACATCTATCAAACCTGTGTGTTTATGTATAAGTTTGTATATCCATCTCACGACCTGCCTCTCAGCTGAGTTTTCCTCAGACATCCATTCATATCAGACACGACACTCAAAGGACTTTCCCCTTCCTTTATGCCGGACTTCACACAATCAACGCACTTTAAAATACAGAGGACCATCTATGGAACAATTTACCTACATCACTAAAATCAATATCTTCACTGGCTTTGTTCAAAAAACACTTGAAAAAATCATTTTTTAGTTAAGATCAGAAACACATCTGGATTGTACTTTTTATCAAGCAATTATCCTACATTTTCTACATTTTTCCCAGCTTTCAATAATTCAGTATTGTTTTTCTTTTTCATGTTAAATTGTCTTTTTCTGTCTTATATTATCTATTTCTATATTGTGTTTTTGCTTTTGCTGTTGTTATTGTTGTTTATGTTTGTTTTATAAAGGGGAGGCATTTTCATAAGCCTTGTTGGCTTCCACCTCTCCTGCACAATGCTTCATGACCTTTGTTTTTTACTGTTATGTTTTATGTGCAAAATAAACTAAACTAAACTAAATATCGGCAGCACGGTGGCTTAGTGGTTAGCACTGTTGCCTCACAGCAAGAAGGTCCCCGGTTCGACTCCCAGGCCCGGCAGGGGCCTTTCTGTGTGGAGTTTGCATGTTCTCCCCGTGCTTGCGTGGGTTTTCTCCGGGTACTCCGGTTTCCTCCCACAGTCCAAAAACATGCATATTAGGTTAATTGGTGATTATAAATTGTCCGTAGGTGTGAGTGTGAGTGTGGTTGTGAGCATGGTTTGTGTGTTTATATGTGGCCCTGTGATGGACTGGTGACCTGTCCAGGGTGTAACCCCTGCCTCTCACCTAAAATAAGCTGGGATAGGCTCCAGCAGACCCCCGTGACCCCGCAAGGGATAAAGCGGGTAAGATAATGAATGAATGAATAAACTAAATATCATTTTAATGCCTTACTCTTGAAGGATGAAGAAAAACCCCCTACTGGTGTCTAACTTTGACGCAGACTGTCACACAACCTGAGCCTGCATTCCTCTGATTCATTAACCCACTTCTAACCGTGCAGCTACACGCTGAAATCATGCTGCATGACTGCACCTGACAGGAGCAGCCAGGGTCACAGATTACCTGACATGAACGCTGATTGGAGCAGTTCGGGCCAAGAGCGGAGTTGCAGGAACACTTCTACCTTCAACGTTTGAAGAACTTCTTGGTAAAGAGTGAGTTGGACTGCGGAAGGCAGAATAAAACATTTACAACCAATAAAAGAATTAACTCTACCCAGATCATCAGCTTATTCATTATCAATTTGTACACAGAACTTGTTTAACACCTTGCAAGCTTTACCATATAAAGATCCTGGTTAGCTCTTTTTGTACATCAGGGGTCCGTTTCACAAAGCAGGTTCAACAAACTCTGAGTCTAATCCTGAACTCTTAGTTGATCTACTCTGAGATCGGAAACTCTGAGTTTTCGGTTCCAGAACAGCGGTTTAGAGTTAATTTACTCAACTCTAAGTAGTTTCACCTGGAGTTAAGCTCGTGCGCCACAACTATAAAAAGCCAGCATCAATGGATCCCCGATTCGACGATTCACCATGGCAACGGGAAAGAGGAGGTCTGCTTTTTTCACCCGAATGGAATTAGAGATTTTAATGTGCGCATACGGCGAATTTGAACATGTTTTTCGAAAAAAGACTAACACCGCAGCACAGAATAATATAAAATTAATTTAACAGATCTCCACATCATTCACCTGCAATCCTGTGGAACCCCTTGATGGCTTGGACAGGTTTATGATAATAGGCTTGCCACCCGTCCCTTGAAATACGGAATTGTTCCGTAATTGAGAATTAAAAGTTGCGTTCCGTATTGAACCAATACAGACACATATTATGCTCTTATTTATTTATGTCATAATATACAGGTTATTTGTTATAATTTTGGTGATCATGGCTCACAGTTTATGAAAACCCCAAATAAAAAATCTCAAAAATGTTTAATATATTATGAAATCAATAAACAATTCAATCATCAAAATTATAACAAATAAAGGATTATTTGCTTTCCTGCACCTTCATCAATTGTGTCTTCATCAAAAGGACATGCCATGTTCGTGACAAGGACTTCTAATATATATACTGACTCTGTTTTTAATGACAGGCGGCAGAACTTCGCCAAAACTCGCCTGCTGACTGAATGAATGAGGAAATCAAATGTGCGTGCGGCTCTGAAAGAGGCGGAGACGCAGAAAAACTCCAGGTTCATTGACATAAACCTGGTCCCGACCAGGTTAGGTTCAGAGAGTCTGTTACTAAGGTAACTGACCGAGAGCTTAAGTTACCTCTCTTTGTGAAACAGAAAACTCAGAGTTTCCCTCATTTCAGGGTTAACAGACTCAGAGTTTTCACTAAACCTGCTTTGTGAAACGGACCCCAGCTCTCAGAATAAACCAGGAACCTTCATGCAGACGGTCTGGGAATGCCAACCTGCTGCAAACTTCTGGCAACAGGTCGCAACTGCATTATCCCCCATAACAGTACTGAATATTCCAGTAAACCCTCAAACACGTATTTTAAATAATTTATCCACAATTAATGCTTCACTATGTCAAAAAACAAATTTTGCTTGCTGGCCTAAGCAGCAAAAAAGATAATTGCAGTAAGATGGAAACCACCACACACACTTAACATCTCCCATTGGTATCTGACTTTTCTTGATATTATCTATCTGGAAATATCTACGGTACAGCTCGAATCCATAATGCAAAACAACAAAATATTTTATTTTGGTATATGCCATATGCAGCAGATCAAATTAAAGCCAAACTTGAAAGATAGACTACCTTGTTGCAGCTATCCTTGTCCAGTTTTTGATATTATTATGTTTTACCTTTGTTTTATTTTGTCCATGTAAATTATCCTCGTTACTGTCTTTTCTAACTGTGCAATAATTCTCCCGGACTCTGTGCAATATTCCTACATATGTATATACTGTCATTACTACATTGTTTGCACTACTGTTATTTGTCTTGTCTTGCACTGGAGAGGTGATGCTGCTTCAGATCTCACTGTACCCAGGTACACTGACAATAATCTGATTCTGATTCCTTTTTTTTGTTTGTTTGTTTGTCTTTTATTGTTGTATTATCTTTTTTTTCTGTTTTCCTTATTATTAATTATTAATTGTTTTTATCGAATGCTTAGGTCCGAGGGGTGGGTTTGGAAGGGGTGAAAATATGTGTATAATGTTTCTTTGACATCATTGTGGTTGACACCGATTATAATAAAAAGAATGAAATATAAATAAAAACATTTTATATCTGGTCTCAGACAGATCAGGTTTTACAGTCAGGTAAAAGGAGTTGAGTACCTGACGGAGCTGGTGACGGAGTTGCGGCAGGTCCTCATCTCGTAGTACAGCTCCACCGGGGAAAGCTTCCTGCTCAGTCTGTGCTCGGGGCTGGCCGTGCTGAGCCGGGGCTGGGACAGGGAGCGCTGGTCTGCAGCCATGCTGGGGGACGACTCTGCAGGGGACAAACACAAACACATCATCGTACCTCAAATAGGGGCTGTTATTGATTGTAAATTAACATGGAAACAACATACAGGACTGTCTCAGGAAATTAGAATATTGTGATTTTCTGTAATGAAATTACAAAAACAAAAATGTTATACATTCTGGATTCATTACAAATCAACTGAAATATTGCAAGCCTTTTATTATTTTAATATTGCTGATTATGGCTTACAGCTTAAGAAAACTCAAATATCCTATCTCAAAAAATTAGAATATTCTGGGAATCTTAATCTTAAGTAAGCCATAATCAGCAATATTAAAATAATAAAAGGCTTGCAATATTTCAGTTGATTTGTAATGAATCCAGAATGTATGACATTTTTGTTTTTTTAATTGCATTACAGAAAATAAAGGACTTTATCACAATATTCTAATTTTATGAGACAGTCCTGTATTAGATACATAAAAGGAAAGATTGCAAAGGCAATAGCAATCCTGTATAAGTCCAGAAATATATTAAATCATAAAGCACTACATTTAATTTATTGTACACTAATACTACCTTATATATGGTATTGTGTGGGAGTTTGGGGCTCGACGTATAAGACAACAGTAAATGCTATAATCCTCTTACAAAAACCAGCCAAACTATAAACATACAAATCCATTGTTTATAAAATCCCATGTTATGACATTTTATGATTTGGTTTATTATAAAATAATGCAAATAATGTATAAAGTTAGATTAAAGTTACTCCCTGTCTATGTACAACGGTTTTTCTCAATACATGAGTCAAAATATAATTTGCGTGATGTTTGTAAATTTGTTGTACAAAAAGCTAGAAAAGAGACTAAAGAGACGTATATCTGTTGTGGGAGTTAAATTATGGAATGACGCTAACCTAGATTTACCAATGTGCAGCTCATTTTCAGTTTACAAAAAAGAGATTTGTAGAGCAATCTTTCAAAGCTACAAATGTTAATATTTATTTGTTTTTGTTTGTTGCTGTTCTCTGATATTTATATATTAAAAAATGTCTTTACTATTATATATGTAAACCTTATTGGTCCTCCTTTTCTGGTTTAGTTTGGCTATTGTTTGTATGTTTGTATGTAGGACAGGCATTAATATAAGCACTATGCTTCTGCCTGTGCCTTTTCAGTCACTATTTTTCGATAATGTTTGTGTTTAATGTTTGTAGTGTGATGTGACTGAATAAAGAATTTCAATTAATCAATTGTTAACAAGAAGCTTTCGTTAAAGCCGAAAGGAGTCGTGTGCTATTTTGAGTTTAATGTCCTAAAATTCTAATTCTTTATTTGGGGACCTTTAGCAGATATGAGATTAAAATGCGATTAATTAGATTAATTAATTATGAATCCGTAATTAATTAGATTAATTCTTTTAATCGCCTGACAGCACTAGTTACAGTATATCTTAAAATGGTGCAAAAATCACTCATTAGATAGTCAAAGGCTGGATTCAGAACAAGTGTTTTGCAATGATTTGGAAATCTCAGATTGACCATTTATCAGTCAAAACATCAAGCATCATAAATGCTTTAAAAGCATTAATATTATCTCTACTCTAACAGCCACGTTTCCACATAGCCGGGTATTTACAAAAACAGATATTTCCCCCTCTACGTTTTGAAAAATACCATCATTTCCAGGAACCTGCATAAATAGCTGTTAAGGTGCTATGAGCAGCCAAACCTACAGGGGGCAGTGTAACAAGAAGATAAAGTCATGCTAGCCAATCAGAATCCTGGAAAAAAACATCAACAAATGACACAAGTAACTTCCAGTTACATCCAAGATGAACGAGAGTCTTTGGTTTGGAGTGACAGAGAAGTGGAGTTACTTTTAAGTGTGACTTTAGAATATGAAACAGGTCAAATACAAGAAAATATTGACGGTGGCCAAACAAATTGTAAAAACAGGTCCAGCACATGATGCTGGTGACATTTCTGTCACATAATGTGACGTTCTGAAGCATAAATGTCCGTTTCTGAAAGGTTTTTGAAAATCTCCACTTTGGCCGGAGTTTTAACGGGTAAACGGGGCCTTAGTTTCTCCATGACCGTACACTCATCTGGAACAACCCAGACATTCAGAAAAATGATAAAAAGACGGTGAACTTTATTCAATGGAGAGACCAAGGAATAAAGTATTTACAAAGTGTTTACAACATATAATCATTATCAGGTTTTAGCAAAAAGATTGGGCGTTGAGGCGTGCAGAGTGAACGGAGCCAAAGTCAGTTATTCATTTTGACTGTTGACACATTTAAGTAATCAAAGCCAGCCGTTTCTAAAAACACTTATTTAGATATACAGCACTAGAGAGACACAAGGAAAACACCACTTCATATACAACTGTCTGACCGTTGTCATGGGAGGTTGAGTCTGACATGGAGCTGGTTCCCTCTGACATCACCGAGTCCTCTGGAAGAGAAGAACCGGATCAGAACATGGACAAGCAACACTTCTGATGGCTTTCTGTTTTGCTTTTTTGTGTCTGTGTGTTTCGTGACAAAACACTGACTACGTTTCCATGCATCAATAACCCTTTTCTAACCGGAATATTAGCGATAACCCAGTTGTGCACGGCCATGTAAACACCAATAACCCCTTTGAATAACCGGAATTTGCTCATATTCCTGTTTTTAAAAACCCGAATATGACCCCTGGGTTACTCACCCGAATATTTGGTCATGTATCATGTATGTATTTTCTGAGCATGTTCTTTCCGCAAGCAATCTTGGTCTTTTGAGTCCAGGAAGTTCTTATAAACATGGAGAAACCCAAGACCAGGAGGAGACTAATCACTTCATAAATGTAATGAAAGATATGAACATTTTGGCATTTGTAGATGGTAGAAAGTACCGGGATAGAAGATTAACAAAAAGGTGAGCGAAAAGTTACGCGAAGCAGGATTTGTACGAACGCCAGACCAGATCAAGTCCATCGCTCCTGTAGTCTCTTGTGCTGGCCCCCCTTTTTTCTCTTTTGTGCATGTTTGCAGGCCAGAGCTTCGGGAGCTGCGTGCTGACCTGCGGTCACGGTCCCACCCCCACCCCCCTCTGGTCATCCTGTTGCTGCTTCCACCTGCCTGCTGTGTGCTGCTGACGTCCCCGACTCCCCCAGTCTGGCCTTCAGCAGGAGGGTCCCCCCTTATGATCCAGGTCCTGGTCCAGGTTTCTTCCTCCTAAAGGGGAGTTTTTCTTGCCACTGTTTGGCTTAAGGTTTTTCTCCCACTAGGGGAGTTTTTACCTGCCATTGTTTATGTAATAACTGCTCAGGGGTTTATGTTTATGTTTATGTTTATGTTTATGTTCATGTTCTGGGTCTCTGGAGAGCGTCTAGAGACAACATCTGTTGTATTAGACGCTATATAAATAAAATTGAATTGAATTGAATTGAATCAAGCACGGCTGGAAGACGCTGAAAAAGGCGACTTCAACTGGGCTGTTCATTATCCACTGTGCTGCTGTTATTGTTGTTGTTTATGATTTGGATACAGGAAGAAGAAGCGGAAATGAGGGGAATTGCGTCATGACGTTCTCCGTGCGTCGCTGGTTTGATCCAGATATCCTAAATGATTAATTACCATGTAAACAGGGATAACCCTGTTTGCTAACGCATGGAAACACATTATTCCCAATGTTTCAGTAAACGGAATATTGACCTTAACCCCAATTTTGACTGCATGTAAACGTAGTCACTTTCTCTTCTCCCCTCATCCTGTATTTGTTCCTCTGTAAAAAGTGAATGTGTTTGGTGTTTTTCATTGTTCTTTCTTCTGTACCTGTGTGACAGCCACGATGGACTGTCCTCTTGCCGTTGGGTCCACTTCGTTCTGAGTCTGAGTGTCTGTGCAGAGCGCCGGTGAACATGGCTTTCATCTGCTTCCTCTGGGCAGCGTCCTCCTGCAGCCAGGCGTGTTAGACCACAGGTACACCCAGCAACACGGACACTGTTGCGAACACAATTGATATGCAAGGTGTTGACTTACCTCTAGCCTGGTGATGGGCAGCAGGCCAGCTCTGCGCTGCACCAGCGGGGGTTTCTCTCCGCTGTCCAGAGGGAAAGCACGTGGCAGCTTCCCAGTCAGCTCCTGCAGAGGACATTCATTAGTCTCCCACAAGACCCAAAGTGTTACTTAAAGTGATATCACTTTATGGATTACTGTAAATCTGACCTAAATCATCCCTCGGGTTGGTCCTGCTGCGCTAAAATCATCGTGTAAGAAATGCTGCTGGATGACAAAGCTGTATCGTATAGAAATATAGCACTGCAGAGGGCAGAGCATTAGACTTCCAAGATGAGATGCAGATATGTCGCTGTTCATCCAGCTGAGCATAAGAGGCTGTTGTAGAAAAGCTGAAGCAGCTGTGGCTTCACTAACATATGCTGACAGGCTCTCGGGAGCAATCAAGCAAAGTTTCATTTGCAGCCCTTTGTGCCCAAAAAAAGATTGCATATTCCACAAGTTGATTGCTGAATCTGGGTTTGGATGAAGTCAGACTCAGGCCCCGTTTACACGTAGCAAAAACGGTGGCGTTTTCATGCGTTTTGGCCGTTCGTTTACACGAAAACGAAGCTCAACGTCACCAAAAACGATCATTTTTGAAAACTCCGGCCAAAGTGGAGATTTTCAGAAACTCCGTTTTCACGTTTGCTTGTAAACGGAGGGAAATGGAGATTTAGGTTTCAGAACGTCACATTATGCAACAGAAACGTCACCAGCGTCATGTGTGCGACCTGTGTTTACAATTTGTTTGGCCACCGTCAATATTTTCTTGTATTTTACCTGTTTTATATTCTAAAGTCACACTTAAAAGTAACTCCACTTCTCTTTCACTCCAAACGAAAGACTCTCGTTCATCTTGGAAGTAACTGGCAATCAAGGCTGATTTATGGTTCTGCGTTACACCAACGCAGAGCCTACGGCGTAGGGTACGCGGCGACGCACACCGTACGTAGGCTACGCCGTCGGTTTAACGCGGAACCATATTATTCAGGCTTCACACGTGTCATTTGTTGACGTTTTTTTCCAGGATTCTGATTGGCTAGCATGACTTTAACTTCTCGTTACACTGCCCCCTGCAGGTTTGGATGCTCATAGCACCTTAACAGCTATTTATACAGGTTCGTGTAAACGAGGATATTTTTCAAAACGTAGAGGGGGAAATATCTGTTTTTGTAGATACCCGGCTATGTGTGAACGTGGCCTCAGAATGCAAAAATATGTATTCAAAGCAAACATGGAGTTAAAAAATGAGAACTATGAAGATAAGTGAACTCACTGCTTCCTGCAAGCACACTTGTTTGAGCTCTCCCAGTCTGGAGCTGAGGAGGGTTTCCAGAGCTTGTCTTCGTTCCTGCAGAGCCGCCATCCTCTCTGCCGGCAGCTTGCCGTCCCGGCAGCCCTGCACATCTGTAGATCACAGCACAGGGAGGACTTCACCAAAACAGCACCAGCTTCGGAGTTCAGCTCATCCTTCTAGTCACCATTATATACCCTTATGTACCATATTTTATATCGCTTATTCCTATTTAGGTTCACAGGAACTTTCTGGAGTCCACCCCAGGTCTCTTCAGGTAAAAGGTAGGAGAACACCTTAGACACCTTAGACTAAAGGTTGTCCTAACTAAAGGTTTTCCCATCTAAAAGTTCTCCCAACTAAAGGTTCTCCTAAATAAAGGTTGTCACGACTAAAAGTTCTCCCAACTAAGGGCCAAATCCACAAAGAATAGATTGCGCCCGCAAATAGCGCTGTGAATTGCGCCGCATTTGCGCCCGCAATTTGCCCCGCTTTAAGGTCCTATTCACAAAAGATTTTGCTCTAATGATATGCCGGCGCAAACACGCCCATAAAGTTTTGCAGCTGAGTGCAATTTGCCCTTGTCTGAGCAAGTGAGCGGAGCTGTTTCCAGTGTATATTTCAGCACCCAGATTGGTCCATAATGAAAACTGCAGAGAGCACAACAGCCTCAACTTTCACGTATTTGTACTTCTCTAGTATTTTGCATGTATGACATAAGCTAATGAAATGTCAAATGTTAAGAGCCTGTGCGCATTTTGGATGCATCAAAATATTTAAGTTATATTTTTAAATGTTTTAAGTTTCCACAACTTAAAACTTTCTATTATCCCGGATCGGGATCAGATCAGGATCTGACGGTAATTCATGTTCTTTGTTTTGCTACACACACCTACAGGTCAGCTGTTAAACACACACATTCTAGATTTATATGTTTATTTGGTGGAATTGTTTGTATTAAAGCAGCCCCTTATGTAGCCTATGGATGAATCCTGAGCTCCGTCCTGTTAGTTTTATTTTTAAATCCGAGATAAGTCCACAACCCCACTTGATCTGTCTACAGTCATGTCTGACTGTAGATTTCACCCTTAATATCATTCAGTATCACACAGGCTTGAATGATATTGGAGAGAGAAACAGAGCCGCAGGGGGAGTGAGGAGTGAGTTTGCGCGCAGTTAATACACGCTTCGAAAAGACGGTATTTGCTCCACTATTTTTGCGTGTGGCAAATAGCGCTGGCCTTTGTGAATTAGACGGTTTTTGCAATGAGGCTTATTTGCATAGAAAGGGGGCAATTTTGTGCCGAATGTATGAATATTACCTAATTTACATGCATGCAAATGGCACAGGCGCACCATGACACTATTTGCTTGGCAGCGCAGTTTGTGCAGCAATTCGCCCTTTGCGGGTGCTTTGTGAATTAGACGCTCTCTTTTTGTCTCATTTGCACCGGTTTAGCGGCCGCAAAAGCCGCGCAATCCTTTTGTGGATTTGGCCCTAAAGGTTCTTTACAACTAAAGGTTGTCCCAACTAAAAGTTCTCCCAACTAAAGGCTCTCCTAAAGGTGTGTGTGTGTGTGTGTGTGTGTGTGTGTGTGTGTGTGTGTGTGTGTGTGTGTGTGTGTGTGTGTGTGCGCGCGCGCGCGTGTGTTACTCACCAGGAGCCCCCAAACCCATGGATGCGATCAGATGACCTTTGACCTCCATGAGATGTAAATCTGGGGACTTCACAACTCACAATTGAGTCCTCACCTGATGAAGACATACAAGACTAAAGTCAAGTCCCCCCTCATGAAAACGTACGAGACTGAACCCGAGTCCTGCCCGGATGAGAACATACGTAAGTCCAGTCCTTCACTGATGAAGACATACAAGGCTAAACTCTGTCCTAACAGAGTTGAGTTTGTTGAGAAGGATCAACAAACTCTGTTCAAATGTGTTCACGTCCCTGACCTTGAAGCCATGTGTTATCTGGAGGTGAAGATGGAGTTGCATTTCCAGCAGGTTAGCAGATCAGCAGTTCCTTCACCACAGCCTACCATGTAACTGCAGCTCTGAGCTCTAGAGGGCAACCCTGAAAACACAAGAAGAATGACTGAAAAAACACTCCATGAAACACTCAAACCCCAGATATCAGAGCAACTACAACAATCAAACAAGACACGTTCATATTAGTACATGTTCATAGTAGTACAAGTTCATACTAGTATACGTTCATAGTAGTACATGTTCATAGTAGTACATGTTCATACTAGTAGACAGTAATAGTAGTACATATTCGTTCAAGTACATGTTAATAGTAGTACATGTTAATAGTGGGGCACATTCATACTAGTACACATTCATTGTAGTGCACATTCATAGTAATACACATTAATACTGGTATATGTAAATAATATTACATGTTCACACTACTACATGTAAATAGTAGTACATGCTCACACTACTACATGTAAATGTAGTACACGTTCAGACTAGTACATGTAAATACTAGTACATGTTCACATGAGTATGTGTAAATACTAATACATGTTAATATTACTAAGGCAAGGCAAGGCAAGTTTATTTATATAGCACAATTCAACACAAGGTAATTCAAAGTGCTTTACATTGACATTAAAAGCGGCAATTAGACAGTAAATAACAAATAAGATTGAATAAAATTATGAATAAGATGATAAGAAAAGAAGTAAAATTAAAGCTGCAAGCAGCAATGAACGGGCCCTCGCACTCATGGCCACCGTCCCCCATAAACATATCAGAAATGACACCACAAACGACTTCCTATGTCAAACCATTCAAAAGTTATAGCAGAAAAAAGGGACAACCAATCAGAAGAAGGGGCGGGGCTAATTCAGGCCAAAGAAGCTCAAGGACTCAATACCGAGTCCCATGACACCACCCACGACTCTCTATGTCAAACCATTCAAAAGTTATGGCAGAGAATGGACCAATCAGATGAAGGGGGGCTGCGCTTTTGGGCATCTAGCGTCGCCACGGTAACACTTTTGAAAGAGAAAAGTAATGCGCGTAGTCGCAGGATGGAGACGCACATTTTGATGTATAACACACCTGGGTGCACGTTACGGTTCGGGCCGTATTAATTGTGGAAGGAATGGCATAAATTGCTCCAAAATTACGCGATTAATGCAGAATGTTCAAAATGGCCGACTTCCTGTTCGTTTTCGGCCATGGCACCAAGAGACTTTTCTTTAAGTTGCGACATGATACAGGTGTGTACCGATTTTTTGTTCATGTACGTCAAATCGTATTATGGGACTTGAGGCGCAAAGTTTTTCTGTCTGAACCAATCAGATGAAGGGTTCGCACGCTTTTTGGCGTCTAGCGTCGCCACGGTAACACTTTTGAAAGAGAAAAGTAATGCGTGTTGTCGCAGGATGGAGACGCACATTTTGATGTATAACTCACCTGGGTGCACGTTACGGTTCGGGCCGTATTAACTGCCGAAGGAATGGCATAAATTGCGCCAAAATTACACAATTAATTCAAAATAGCAGACTTCCTGTTCGGTTTCTGCCATGGCGCCAAGAGACTTTTCTTTTAGTTGCGCCATGATACAGGTGTGTACCGATTTTCGTTCATGTACGTCAAACCGTATCGTGGGGCTTGAGGCACAAAGTTTTCTAGGGGGCGCTGTTGAGCCATTTTGCTACGCCCATTAATGCAAACCATTAATGATCAAATTTTTCGCCAGGCCTGGCTTGCGTGCAAAATTTGGTGTCTTTTTGGGCACGTTTAGGGGGAAAAAATACCCTCCTTTTGTCAGAAGAAAGAAAAAAGAAAGAAAAAGAATTCCTACAGATACAATAGGGCCTTCGCACTGTAAGTGCTCGGGCCCTAATAATAAAAAGCGCAAGCTGTTAAAAATAAGGGCAGTAGAGTACAGCAGGTAAGTATTTAATTTAGGAGTATGCTTGAGTAAACAGTAATGTTTTTAAGCCTGATTTGAAGGAGCTGACAGTACATATTCACATCAGTACCAGACTAAACATCTACATGGAAGCATTTATCCAGCGGTTGGTCATCTATCTAGTGGGTGGTTATTTATCCACTATATTATTTATATGCTCAGTTATCCAGCAGTTTGTCCAGGCTATAGAGATTGCACTTCAATCTTTGGCACAAGTGAGCAACTTCTCGCTCGTCTCGAGCCAACAACGCAGAGCTCGGCTTAACCCACTAAAACAAAGTGAGACTCACTTGAAAAGCTTCCAGTGAGTTTACTTTGGTTCCCGTTCCTGGAAATAAACCAGTGCTACTATTTTGGCCCTTACATGTCAAAACTCCCAGCATGCCTGACCTCCCATTGGCAGGCAAGTAGGAGCCACTCACAAAAAAAACACATTAGGACTGGCGCCCAGACAAAAGACATCACATGAATCCTGTTAGACAATACTGAGTCGGCACAGAGAGATAACTGGCTCTAAGTAAATCTAATAAACAGAAAGGGAGTTCCATTTGGGAATGAAGAAGGCACTGTTACATCTGTTTTCAGCTGAGCAGCAGAGCAGAAAAGTCACGAAGAGAAGCACTAAAAAACAGACAGACAGAGACATTTGGTGTGGGTGGGAGCCGTCGCTCGGCAGCCGGAGACTGGAGCCAAAAGGCCCCTTGGGAACGGCTCCGTCCTGTTACCGTCAGCATTTGCTTGCAGATTTTGGGCTTTTGCTCACCTTCATCTTGTACAAAAGCTGATCTTCTGACTATACTTTATCTGTTATCTAATTGTGGCAAATTTAATAAAGGTTACTTGCGTTTTCAAATGACTTTGTGAACTTACTGCTGATTTTGTCACGCCAACACGTCGCTCACCAGCTGCATCTAAAGGGAAAGTCCCTGTCGTCGTATTTTACGGTGCTGAAACACTTCAACTCAACAAAAAGTAGCTATTTTATTACATCCAACCTCCTGACCACTTTTACTAAACTTCATCTCATCTGTATGGGCCTAGTGTGTGTGTGTGTGTGTGTGTGTGTGTGTGTGTGTGTGTGTGTGTGTGTGTGTGTGTGTGTGTGTGTGTGTGTGTGTGTGTGTGTGTGTGTGTGTGTGTGTGTGTGTGTGTTCATGGCTTCATGTGAAGTATGAGTAATAAACAACACAACTAGAGTCTGCTGTGTATTTCCTTTTGGTCGGTAAAGTTCTCAGAAGTCTAGGTGAAATGGAAACGGGGCCTTTAAAGACAAGGACAGGGGTGCAAGAACATTTCCAGTTTCCGGTTTGAAGCAGTCGTGAACTTTCAGCGCTCTTTTCTTCGTGTGTGTGTGATTTTTTTTGCTTTGTTTTTTTGCACAATAGTTGTCCTTATCTCTCTGATTCACTGTGACCGGAAAAAGTTGAATAAACCATTCAGGAAAAGATCGTGAATTAGCGGTCGCGGGGGGTACTGCACCGTGGAGAAATGGAGTGACGGAGAAGTCCGAAGGGTTCACGACGGCGTCACGGTGACGGCGTAGGCACGGTTTAGACGCAGAACCATAAATCAGGCTTAAGAGCCAAGATATACTTGTTGTTGGTGATTGCGTTCGCGTCCGTTCGCATCCGTTCGAGTGCACCACCAACTGCAACGGCGCTCACGTAGTACGTGTGGAGAGCGCGTCGTACCGGAGGTGACCGATTGGGGGCAGTAAGCAGAGCAACAGTTGGAAAAGTGATTAAATATTTAGTAGTAGTGGTAGTAGCAGTAGCAGATTAGAACAACAAACAAGTTAACATGACACCATTGGATGAAGAGGAGATTATAACATTGCTTTGGTTGCGATCTCGCCAAAGGAAACGGCGCCAGCGACCTCAGCGTCGTTACTTGTGTCCAGCTGGTATCAGACCGGGACCAGCTGGTATCTGACCGGGACCAGCTGGTATCAGACCGGGACCAGCTGGTAACAGAATGGGACCAGCGCCACTCGCGGCCAGAGCCAGAACTGCAGGTCGCGTATGCGTTCAGTGTCTTTCTGAAAACGTGCATTTGGATGCGTCAAATGAACACAGGATACGCGTGGCGGCCATGATGCGTACGCGTTCTGAACTGCAAGTATATCTGGGCTCTAACAAGCAGCACACTTGACCAGACCAGAGCTCCGACTTACACATAACCTGTCCAACTCGAGCTGTGCACAGTTGTACGTGTGCAGCAGGTACCAGGTTCAGACAGGAGGTTAGAAAATGAAGAAACGGATAAATAGAGCCGTGGAGAGCAGCATAAAAGAGCAGCTGGTTGGAGCATCACAGCATCAGCAAACACACCAGCATGTGTAGAGGCTCCGGGCGCCGGTGAGGAAGGTGGCCATTAAACATGAGCTGCTCGCGCAACACAAATGCAAATCAGGGAAGACTTTAATATTCAGGTCCAAAGAGCTAAACGCTGGAGCTGATGCTGCCCCGTCTTCACAAGGAGCCACTGTGCTCTCTCCTGAGCTGAGACGTGTCACGCTGCTACTTCACCACACATTTCTGCTGGATAAAGTTTTTAACTCCTCCCAGCTCCCTGCCGCCAGCTTTTATGTGGTCAAGAGTCCCAAACCTAGATCCTGCTGTCAAAAGTAGAGATGCACCGATCGATCTGCAACAGATCGGTATCGGCCCGATAATGGCCCTATCGGTTTTGATCGGAGATCGGAAAATAATAGTTCAAAGCAGCTAATGACGTTTACAACAACAAACAGCGTGTGTGTTCCCACATCTCAGACCGAGGTCTCCTAAGGAGGCGTGGCCGGCCTCGCCGGTACGGGAGTTTACAATGTCCAAAAAGCACAACAAAAGAACAACAAATTTGCAGTTTGCAAGGTGTGTGCAAAGGAGATACCCCAAAGAGGAATGTTACAAAATAATTTCAACATAACGAAGCTGATAGGACTTCTCACCTAACTCACCTAAACGTAACAGAGACATATAAACGACAGCAAGAAAAATAAAGAACTACATGGTAAGGTAATGAATTCATATGTTTTGCTCATCTGCCGCATCGTAAATATTTCACTGATGAATGTCCGCCGGAGTTTTACCAAACTATACACAGTCCTAACCCTCATGCAGGACGACAGTCGTGTCAGTCGCTTCACAAGTGACATTTGGAGCTCTAGTGTGAAGAGTTTCACTCACAAGAGTTTCCTCACACGCGGTGGATGCTATCGCTAGAGCTTTAGCAAAGCTTAATAATTCATAATTCATTTTTATTTTAAGATTTAATTCCTCTTTCCACAGGAAAACTAAGGTTTATAGTTTACAACTTGTGGGAAAAAAACCGAACAATTAATAACGGCGTTGTAAATCGTTGGCCAACCAAAAAGTAACCACATAAGAATTATACCCAACATTCACCAGGAGGTGGAACCAAAACAACATAATGCTGGGAAATTAAAAAATGTTCAGTTTTTTATGTTCAATAAATATTTTCTACCTTGTAATTTTGTAAAAGATTGTTTTCTTTGAAAAGCATGCCTAAATCAAATTTATTTGATTTATGCAATGGTGAAAAAATTGGCAAAATAAATGAAAAACTGCGAAGAACCATGTTTGGTATTGTTCGGTATTCGGCCAAGTGTTTATTATTATTTTCGGTTTCGGTTTCGGCCACAAATTTTCATTTTGGTGCATCACTAATTTTGGAGATCTGTTATCTGCCCTCAAAATCCTGATTGGTGCATCTCTAGTCAAACGCCGTTGAACTGCAGATGCTCCTGCAACAAGCTCCAGTGTGATGTGAAGGTATTTGTGAGTGCGAGGCCGGAGGTGGGGCGGCGGGAAAGCGTGACGTGGTTCCCGTGGACAGGTGAGGCCGTTGACTCAGCTGCTTTTGTCGTTAACCTCCACAGGGTCACGCAGCCCCTGTCGGACCAGCATGTGGCTTCCACATCACTTTTGGAGGAGAAACTAACACACATGTGTTTGCTGACAAACTATGCAGCTTCAAAGTGACAAATGTGACGACGGCTCTGGCTGTGCGCTCGACGGCGTGAAACGACCACACGCCTGCTGCTGTTTCCGCCTGGACGGCTCCACTCCACATTCTCCAGTCAGGATCGGAGGTGTCGCTCACGGAGGAGATCGCGGATTGGAGAGGGAACAACCCCCCCCTGAGCAAACCGCAGCCAGAGAGATCTGTACTGGGCTTACGGAGGGTCAGGTGATCCCACTCACTAATGTAATCTCCTCCTGTGCTCTCTGCATCCATGAAAAACTGATTTATAACACTCTTATCAGCACACAGCAGGGTGGCTTAGTGCCGTCTGACCAATAGCGTGGCTCCGGCCCTGCTCTGTGGCCTCCAGGATCATATTTTGCACATTTGACAACCACTACAAGAAAAACAAAGCAAACCTGCAGACGGCTATCCACCTGGAATCTGCTAAGCTGCGGCGGGGCCGTAATAAGGATCGGAATGTGGCTCAAACTTCCAAGGAGGGTGTTTCTATACATCCCTCTGCACTGTCCGACCTGGACTGGTGTCTTTATATTCCAGAGTGTGTGTGTGTGTGTGTGTGTGTGTGTGTGTGTGTGTGTGTGTGTGTGTGTGTGTGTGTGTGTGTGTGTGTGTGTGTGTGTGTGTGTGTGTGTGTGTGTGTGTGTGTGTGTGTGTGTGTGTGTGTGTGTGTGTGTGCTCAGTGTAAGCTGCTTTACTGTGTTGGGAAGGATTGTTGGGTTGATTTCCTTGGAACTTCTGAAGTACGGCCATAGCTCTGCAGCGACATGCATAACTACAGTGACTGTGTTTCCATGCATCATTAACCCTTTTAAAACCTTAATATTGGCAATAACCCCAATTTGCACGGCCATGTAAACACCAATAACCCCTTTGAATAACCCGAATTTGCTCATATTCCGGTTTTTAAAAACCCGAATATGAGCCCTGGGTTACTCCTTTTAAAACCTGAATATTTGGTCATGTAAACACCTAACGGAATATCCCCATCAAACGGAACAGGAATTTGTTTTCTGCACATGTTCTGTTCACAAGGAATCCTGGTCTTTTGAGTCCAGGAAGTTCTTATAAACACGGAGAAACACAAGACCAGGAGGAGACTAATCACTTCATAAATGTAATGAAGGATATGAACATTTATGCATTTGTAGACGGTAGAAAGTACCGGGATAGAAGATTTACAAGAAGGTGAGCGAAGCAGCATTTGTTTTGAATTTGGATACAGGAAGAAGAAGTGGAAATGGCGGGAATTGCGTCATGACGTTCTCCGCGCGTCACTGGTTTAATCCAGATATCCCTAATGATTAATTACCATGTATACAGGGATAACGCATGTAAACGGAATATTCCGAATGTTTCAGTAACTGGAATATTAGCAATAACCCGAATTCTGATTGCATGTAAACGTAGTCCATAACTACAGTCATGGGGAACTTTTCACCGTGTTTAAGTCATTTACCACCAAACCAGATGCTTTGACAGTCCAACTCTACAGTTATGAAAGA
This sequence comes from Cololabis saira, assembly GCF_033807715.1. Taxonomy (NCBI): domain Eukaryota; kingdom Metazoa; phylum Chordata; class Actinopteri; order Beloniformes; family Belonidae; genus Cololabis; species Cololabis saira. The sequence continues at coordinate 43,214,188 of NC_084594.1, forward strand.
AGAGCCACCTCGATGAGACTAAACTGCAGAAACACAATGGCCAAGCTTGAATTCCACGGTTCCTGAGTAGAACTGAACCCTCCAGACAGTTGAACAGCATTCAAAGTGCTTTGGAAAAGAAGACGAGAGTTTGTCGATGAATTGGACGGCAACACCGATCAGAGGAGAGAGCAGAGAGCAGAACCCCCTGGAAGGAGGGAAGCCTGCAGACCAGCTTCCCCGTCAATGCCCTGATATTTTACAACAAATATAACAACCGCAAAGCAGAAGCGATCAATACTTTGAAGAGTCTTGACAGCTGGAAGGAACCCCCCCCCCCCTTTCCTCTGGAAGCAGAGGTGTTTCCCAGAGGGCTGGGGAGACGACTGACCCCAGCAGAACCTTTCTAGGCTTTGTAGATCCTAGTTCCTGTTCAGGAATCTGTTAATAACAGGATAATAACAGAGCTGGAGGCTGCTGCATGAACACGCACAATTCTGGGTGGGAGCAGACTCAGAGCCTCGGAGCCTCGGAGCCTCGGAGCCTCCTCCTCGCCGCCTCCTGGCCTCCTGGTCTCCTCAGACCCTCCTCGGAGCCTCCTCGTCTCCTCAGAGCCTCCTTCTCGCCTCCTTGTATCCTCCTGGCCTCCTCAGAGCCTCCTCGTCTCCTCCTCGTCTCCTCCTCGCCTCCTCCTCGCCTCCTTGGAGCCTTCTCGTCTCCTCCTGGCCTCCTCGTCTCCTCCTCATCTCCTCTTCGCCTCCTCCTCGTCTCCTCCTTGTCTCCTCAGGGCCTCCTTGTCTCCTCCTTGTCTCCTCATCTCCTCCTCGTCTCCTCAGAGCCTCCTCATCTCCTCCTCGTCTCCTCCTGGCCTCCTCCACGTCTCCTCGGAGCCTCCTTGGAGCCTTCTCGTCTCCTCCTGGCCTCCTCGCCTCCTCCTCGCCTCCTCCTCGTTTCCTCGTCTCCTCCTCGTCTCACTCTAAGCCTCCTCCTCGTCTCCTCACAGCCTCCTCGTCTCCTCGGTGCCTCCTCGTCTCCTCCTGGCCTCCTTGTCTCCTCCTCGTCTCCTCCTCGTCTCCTCCTCGTCTCCTCCTCGCCTCCTCCTCGCCTCCTTGGAGCCTTCTCGTCTCCTCCTGGCCTCCTCGTCTCCTCCTCATCTCCTCTTCGCCTCCTCCTCGTCTCCTCAGAGCCTCCTCGTCTCCTCCTCGTCTCCTCCTGGCCTCCTCATCTCCTCCTCGTCTCCTCCTCGTCTCCTCAGAGCCTCCTCAGAGCCTCCTTATCTCCTCCTCGTCTCCTCAGAGCCTCCTCATCTCCTCCTCGTCTCCTCCTGGCCTCCTCCACGTCTCCTCGGAGCCTCCTTGGAGCCTTCTCGTCTCCTCCTGGCCTCCTGGCCTCCTCCTCGCCTCCTCCTCGTTTCCTCGTCTCCTCCTCGTCTCACTCTAAGCCTCCTCCTCGTCTCCTCACAGCCTCCTCGTCTCCTCGGTGCCTCCTCGTTACCTCCTGGACTCCTTTGAGCCTCCTTGGATCCTCCTCGTCTCCTCCTCACCTCCTCAGTGACAGCCACCAGGGCTGGTCTCCCAGTCCCCTGACAGGATCAGTATTCCTGATTCCTCCAGACATTCCTGCTCCTGTAACTCCTCCGACTGTTGACTGCGGTCCAGCAGGAAACACGAGCCCGAGCCCGAGCCCGGTCCACAGACCCGTTTAAACCCGTCTGTTTAAACCAGTCTGTGTAAACCAGTCTATTAAAACCTGTGTGTTCAAACCCGTCTGTTTAAACCGTGTTTAAACCACAGATATTATTCCTCAGCAGCGTGTTTTATCCTCGGAGCCGCAGCGGCTCCGGCCGGAACACCGTGGACTCTTCACGGAGAGATAAGAACATGTCGCAGGTGTGTCGCTGCTGCCACGCAGGAAAACCCTAAAAAAAACCCTAGAACAGATCCGTGGAAACCGGGACATTTGCTCTGGTACCAGGGGCACCGTGGACGTTTGTCCCCGGTGAGGATGAAGGATGAAGAAACCCCGAGCCCGGTCTTACCGGAGATCATGACCGCCGTCCTCCCAGCGCTGCCTGCTCCTCCTGCTCCTCCTCAGACCGCCGAAAACACATCCTTCCAGGGGGAGAAATCCTCCCGAGAGAAAAGATTCAATTAACCAATGTCCAATGTGAGATGGTAATGTAGCCGGGCCGAGAGGCCGCTTCCTATTGGCTGGGCCGGGAGTAGCGGCGGAGCTGGAGCTGGATCTGCGGGCCGGGAGTCAGTCAGGAGCGGAGCTGCATCCAGACCTGCTCCCTCACCCACGGAGCCCACGGAGCCCGCTGGCCCCGCGATGCCGCCCCGCCCAGATGTGCATGCCCTCACGTCACACCACGACTACGGTCCAGCTGTTGGCGGGCACGCGCGCGGCGGCAGAGAAACCATCACTAACATGAATCAGCGCGAGTGAATGTGAAGGTCCGAGCGCAGGGTTCAGTGCTGGTGGCAGGGGCGCCACCAGTGGGGGGCGCCAGGGGTGGCCACGGCCCCCCCTACAAATTTACTTTTTTTATATATAAAAAAAAAAAAATATATATATATATATATATATATATATATATATATATATATATATATATATATATATATATATATATATATATAAATATATATATATATATAAATAAAAGAAATATATTATATATTAAAATATATATGACATATATTATATATTAAAAATGCATATATATATATATATATATATATATATATATATATATATATATAAAAGAAATATATTATATATTAAAATATATATGACATATATTATATATTAAAAATGCATATATATATATATATATATTATATATGCCTTAGGTTTTTACCAACATGGTATTAACCAATAATATATATGCAGAAAAGTTAGAAAGTAAAAAAAAAAAAAAGTATTTCTGAGCCTGTATACTACAACCGTATAATAAAGTCCTGTAATGATGGCTTTTAGTTTTGGTGTTCACCCCAAGAAAAGTGGTCCCATCTGGCCCCCCCTATGAAACATTAAAAAAAAATAATAATAATATATAGGCTATAGGTATATAGGTGTAGGCCTATATATATATATATATATATATATATATATATATATATATATATATATATATATATATATATATATATATATATTAGGGCTGTCCAAGTTAACGCGTTAACGACGCGTTAACTTAACGTCCTCTTAACGCCGACAATTTTTTTAAGGCACGATTAAAAAAAAAGGCGCATGATATCATTTCATTTTGAAAGATGGAGAATTAAAAGGGACTTTTGAACGGCAAGTTCACTTTCAAAAAGATGCCAGATGGTGGGCTGGACAAGACTGAAGTTATTTGCTTGTCGATTTGAAATTAATTACCATCGAAGTACGTCGAGTCTCAAATACCATTTGCAACCAAACACAAGACCAGAGAGCGGCGCGCGCCCCCCCCCTCTTCAAAAGCAGACAAAGATCAAAGATGGATAGCAGCTCTATCTACCCTCATCATCCTTCTGCAGAACTCTTCACCATCGCTCTTCTGTACATGTCCATATAGACCGGCCTCTCTGACTTTATCTCCAAAACATCTACCATCTCCCGTCCCTCTGATGTACTCCTTCCTGATCCGGCCCATCCTCGCCACTCCCAAAGAGAAGCTCAACATTTTCATCTTGTCACACCGTGGTGAGGTTGTCTTGTCTTGGGTTTGTTTTGTCCTGTCATATCCTGTTTTATTTTGAAAAGTAATTCTCCTCTTGTTTCAGGTCCCTTGCCCTTCCTCATGTGTCTCAGTCTGATTGTCCTAAGTGTTTCCACCTGTCCCCCATTTCCCTCCATGTGTTTAAATAGTCTGTTCCCCTTATCCTGCACCAGAGCCTTGGTCCACGTCCACAGCCGTGGTAATCGCTATAATAATCACCATAGTAACCCGTTTGTTCCTCGTGACAAGTGATTTTTTGTTTGTAATTTTTTCCTTAGCTTAGACTCATAGCCCTTTGTTTATTCCTCGTTAAAGAGTGTCCGAGGTTTCTGGTAAATTCAATAAAAGCCTTTTGGTATCTAATATCTCTGCATCTGAGTCCTGCTTTGAGTCTCGGCCTGACACATCTCTGCTACCTCTAGCTCTGCCTCCTGTCCTTTCTTCAGTACTGTTTCCTCCAGCTGTTTCCTCCAGCTGTTGCTCCCAGCTTCTGCTCCCAGCTGTTGCTCCCAACTGCTGCTCCCAGCTGTTGCTCCCAGCTGTTGCTTCCAGCTGCTGCTCCCAGCTGTTTCCTCCAGCTGCTGCTCCCAGCTGTTTCCTCCAGCTGCTGCTCCCAGCTGTTGCTCCCAGTTGTTGCTTCCAGCTGTTGCTCCCAGTTGTTGCTTCCAGCTGTTGCTCCCAACTGCTGCTTCCAGATGTTGCTCCCAGTTGTTGCTTCCACCTGCTGCTCCCAGCTGTTTCCTCCAGCTGCTGCTCCCAGCTGTTGTTCCCAGTTGTTGCTTCCAGCTGTTGCTCCCAGTTGTTGCTTCCAGCTGTTGCTCCCAACTGCTGCTTCCAGATGTTGCTCCCAACTGCTGCTTCCAGATGTTGCTCCCAGTTGTTGCTTCCAGCTGCTGCTCCCAGCTGTTTCCTCCAGCTGCTGCTCCCAGCTGTTTCCTCCAGCTGCTGCTCCCAGCTGTTTCCTCCAGCTGTTGCTCCCAGCTGTTGCTCCCAGCTGTTGCTCCCAGTTGTTGCTTCCAGCTGTTGCTCCCAGTTGTTGCTTCCAGCTGTTGCTCCCAACTGCTGCTTCCAGATGTTGCTCCCAACTGCTGCTTCCAGATGTTGCTCCCAGTTGTTGCTTCCAGCTGCTGCTCCCAGCTGTTTCCTCCAGCTGCTGCTCCCAACTGTTGCTCCCAGCTGTTGCTCCCAGTTGTTGCTTCCAGCTGTTGCTCCCAACTGCTGCTCCCAGCTGTTGCTCCCAGCTGTTGCTTCCAGATGTTGCTCCCAGCTGCTGCTCCCAGCTGTTGCTCCCAGTTGTTGCTTCCAGTTGTTGCTTCCAGCTGCTGCTCCCAGCTGTTTCCTCCAGCTGCTGCTTCCAGCTGTTGCTCCCAGTTGTTGCTCCCAGCTGTTGCTCCCAACTGCTGCTTCCAGATGTTGCTCCCAGTTGTTGCTTCCAGCTGCTGCTCCCAGCTGTTTCCTCCAGCTGCTGCTCCCAACTGTTGCTCCCAACTGTTGCTCCCAGCTGTTGCTTCCAGATGTTGCTCCCAGCTGCTGCTTCCAGCTGTTGCTCCCAGTTGTTGCTTCCAGCTGTTGCTCCCAACTGTTGCTCCCAGCTGCTGCTCCCAGTTGTTGCTTCCAGCTGTTGCTTCCAGTTGTTGCTTCCAGATGTTGCTCCCAGCTGCTGCTCCCAGTTGTTGCTTCCAGCTGCTGCTCCCAGTTGTTGCTTCCAGATGTTGCTTCCAGCTGTGCCTGCAGCTGCTGTTTGTTGTCCACCTCCACATTGTTAGATCACTGCAATTCTGCATTAACTCTTGTCATCCCACGTCCACGAATCCCACAAATAAACTTTTTTTTACTATGACCTACATTTGATTAGTAATAAAGTTGAAATTGTAAAATTCAGTAATATTAACAAAAATAACACACAGCAGTGGTATCAGAGAACAGTAATAACTGTCATAAACTTTCATTCTTCAGCGAGCGATGATGTGTTTGAAGGATCAGTACAGAATGAAAAACGTCTGCAAGATTTAAGGGCCCAGTTCCAATACACCCCCTAGTCCTACTTTTCATCCCTACTCCTAAATTTTGTGCGTTCCCGTGAGGGTAGTGGTGTCCCAATTCCTCTTTGCATGTAGGGGTAGTGGACATAACGAGGGCTAGGGGGTATCAATCTAGCGCTTCACAGCGATTTCAGATGCTTCGCGATGGAGGGCCAGAAAAATTTCCCAGAATGCTTTACGTCATCATTTGCAGACTGAATCAAACAAAAAAACATGGCGGACATTTCTAATTTTTAGTGAATAAAATCAATATTTTGAGTTAGTTTCTGCATAAAAATGCGTTTTGATTACATTTCTAGCGGAAATATATATTTTACTTTCATAATATTCACTCAGTAAATGTACGTAATCACTCGCTTGCTCGTTGTTGCGTTGCATCTTCAGATCTCGCCAGAACAAAGGCTGATTTATGGTTCCGCGTTACACCAACCCAGAGCCTACGGCGTAGGTTACGCGGCGCCGCGCGTCGTACGGTACGGTACCTGCTGTAGCCTACTCTACTGCCCTTACTTTTTAACTTGTGCTTTTTTTAATTTTACCTCTTATCATTTTGTTATTTACCGTTAGTCTTCCCGCTTTTAATGTTGATGTAAAGCCTAAAGCCCTTTGAATTACCTTGTGTTGAATTGTGCTATACAAATAAACTTGCCTTGCCTTATTTTCTTTATCCCAGATATTCACAGGAAATATTGGTCTGGATTTGGACTTGGACCTCCAACCCCACCGAGACCCAGAGCCGGCACCACAGTCTTCTGTGTGACGTCAAGGCCACAGGAAGCAGCTCAGCAACAATCAGCATCGTCTCCCTCAACCACATGTTTAGAAACCTCCTCTTTTGTTTTCTAAAGAGCCCGTTTCCTCACTGAAAAAACTCAAAATCTTAAGAATATTTGTCTTATTTCTAGTTAAAATGTCTAATTTTTAGTAAAAAATATCTCATTGCAGTTAAAACAAGCAAACATCATCACTTGAAAAAAACATCAATTTTCACCTGTTTCAAGTAGATTTTCCCTTAAAATAAGTAGCAAAATCTGCCAGTGGCAGATTTTTCTACTTATTTCAAGTGAAATTTTACTTGAAAACAGGTGAAAATTGTCAAATAAGTTATTTTTATGGTGATGACTCTTGTTTCAAGTGTAATGAGATTTTTTGACTAAAAATGAGACATTTTAACTAGAAATAAGACAAATATTCCTGGTGAGATTTTGAGTTTTTGCAGTGCTGTCCTAAATACGCCAACATGCTCAGAAATGCCATTGGAGCCTCTTCTTCTGGACTAAATCCAGTTTTAATGACGGGCCTGTTCTTAACAAGGGCTGCTTCAGATCCAGGGCAAGAACATTTGACAACCTCTATAGTCACTTAACCCTTTATGATTAAAACATATATATTAACTTGCAATCAATATAGAACCAAATAGGGCAGTTACAAAAATAATCCAGGGCTCTTTGGAGGTTAATAAAGTGGACCTCAACTGTAGGCCGCTTTTATAAAATCGGTTTAATGTGAATTTTGCACTTGGGGAGAAAAAATTAGTTGTACTTTGAAACTGAATGAATTGTAACATAATCTGGGTTGAATTGGTTTGTGTTTAAATTTGTAAACTGCGAGTGGCCTGAGATCACTGCGACACAAGCAGCAGCGACCTGAAATGAACTTTCACCGCGTTCACACCAGTTTAGCAGCAGCTGAGTCACTAAACAGCTGTTTACACTCACGTTAGTCACTTTACACTTGGTACAACAAGCTAAATAAATAAACAGAAAGACGGTTTGACACCTTTTGGTGAGACAAACCACAGAAAACCCTCGGAGCCAACTCTTCAAATAAGCTTTAATTCAAAGACGAGCTGACAATAGTATTTAAAGCATTAAATCTGCACAACCACTTGAAGAAAACAAAGTAACAAAATACACATATGTCGAATGCATAAAGTTTCACATTGTCAAAAGTCACTGAGTTATTCCAAAGGATCGGGGAGGGACGGGAGAAAAAATGCTTTATTAGACAATTGAAAAAGAAAAAAAAAAAGGTTTCAAATGCCATTTAATACCAAGTGTCACACAAGTCAAAAGAAGGGATGGGCCAACGTGGCTGATGGAGGTCTAACACTAATATTGAACAGAAACATCATCGGAGAGATGACTGGACTACAACATTTAAACACCTAATTCTGGGAAATACATTCTACACGCATATGCTCTCGTACGGTTACAGTTTACCACCTGGAACTTCCCATCGTACCCACTTCGTAGCCACTTCATAGCCGCCTCGTAGCCACCCTTGCTCTGTGCAAAAGCCTCGCACCCAAAACGATGACAAAGGTCTTTCAAAAGTGGTCCCGACTGGAACGCGAGCGCCGAGTCCCGTCCAGGACGTGATCTACATGTTCTGTGTTGTATTTACAGCACTTTAGGGATAATACTCTCTTTCGTGTCAGTCAGGACTCTACGGAGCCGCCAGCAGGGAGAGGTAGTGGTTCTTGATTCCATTTCATTTTGTAATGAGCTTAAAAAATAACTGGAAAACTGCTGCTGCTCACACCGTCTATTATTTGGGCTATTTTCAAGTAAATGTTCGAGCGTATTTATAATTCATGTGACCATCTGACTGCATACACTGGAAGACACAAAGGTTTAGAGGCTTAAACGTAAAATTCATGATAAAAAAAAAAAAAAAACAGTTGCCAGATGAAAAGCAAGAATATTCAAAAACAAAAGACTACCAGCTGAGTGCAATGGGAGGAGATCATAATCAAATAACTTACTGAAAATAGAAAACTGACCAAAATGGAAAAAAAAAAAAAAAAAAAAAAAACCTTCCAAAAAGAACGCACTTACTGGTAAAGTTCATCACCTATAACACATTATACATGTCGTCGTGGCAACAATGTGGCGGCCAATGATGCTGGTGATACGACCCGTGAGCTAATGCTAACAGCATAGTTTAATCTGGGTTTCATAATTCAAAGTGTTTATTCACTTTGTATAAATAAATCAAAGGTAACGAGGGAAACGAGTGAAGCCCATCGACGATGATCAGAGACGCCGACCAGACACTCACCTGAACAATTCCACAGAGACGCCCAACACCAGCAGGATAAAACATCTGAGAGAAGAGAGAAACACGGGGAGGGAGGGGGGGGCGCTACAAAAAACAAGCCTGGGTTTATTCACACAGCTCCTGAATGCCTTTGGTGATTCTTCAGAGAAGCAAATCAAACAAGTGAGGTCAAGAGGTAAGTCTGTAAAGTATCATACATCTTATTGCCATTGGGGGGAAAAAATGGCACAAAGTTGCACCAGAAAAGTCTGGCGTCCGTAAAACGTCACATTTTTTTGAAGAATGAAAATAGAAGGAGAGAAAAAAAAAAAAAAAAGACTCTGTGCAGAAGTTACGGTCGCTGCAGAGTTCTGCAGTTGGAGCAGACGCTCTCGTTCTTCTTGACCAGGAAGTCGCAGGTGGAGGCGCGCTCCAGCACCAGCGAGCCCTTGTAGAGCAACGGTTCTCTGAGCGGGATGCCGTGGCACACCACGAACTTCTCCAGCGCCAGCAGCAGGCTCACCACCTCCGTGACGGAGGTGAGCGGCGCCGGGTAGCGGTCGTACAGGGAGTGGGTGGGGAGCAGCGGCTGCTTCTGCACCGTCACCTGGTAGCAGAAGCCGGGGTCGATCAGCACGATGGTGTCGGCCATGGCCGACTGCTTGGAGCACTGGATGAGCTGCAGCTGCGGGCCGTCCACCATGATGGCGTACCACAGGATGGGCAGCACGGACGAGCGCAGGGAGTGCAGCAGTTTCATCAGCTGGTTGTCCATGTCCGAGCCGCTGCCACTCGGGGTGTCGGCCAAGCTGTAGATCTGCGTGATCTGCAGATGGAGGGAGAATCAAAACATGTCCGTGACTATTTCTCTCTTTATTAAATATAATACTTTAAAATTCCATGATATAGCAGAGCAGAAAACTGTTCTATTTGCCGTTAAAGCCCAGCAGAAACTGCTACCAAACTACATTCAGGATTTGTTCCAAATAAAAGAAACCCGCTATGATCTGAGGGGGAAACTCATGTTTGAGATGACGACAGCAAGAACTAATATTAAAAAGAGATGGACATCAATTAAGGCTAGAGAAATATGGAATAGTTGTGATAACGACCTAAAAATGTGCAGTTCTATCTTCAAGTTTAAGGAAATGTTTAAAGAAAATACTGTAAATAAATATAAAACACTATAATTATAAAGTATATTATCAAAAACATTCTAGAATGTGAAACTTTTATAAATTTTATATTTTGTCTTACTTATTTTTGTCTTCTTTATGTATCGTTTGTTTCCACGGAGTAATGCTAATGTCTCATATTTAAGCTGATCATAAGATAAAAAGTGTAGGCACTATAAGCTACGGCTTCAGCTACACCTTTTCAGCAAAAGAAATGTTTTTTTTTTTTTTTAACCTTTTCATCTTGTTTTGTAAAAAAGTGTGTACAAGCCGAAATAAAGATTTGTCATCATCATCATCATCATCATCATCGGTGCTTACAGTAATCCCTCGGTTTTTTTTTTTACAATTATTATTTAAAAAAAAAAAGGTTTCTACTTGGCGGAGATCAGCCCCGCCCCACCGCGACCCCATTAATTGGATTTGAACGAGAGAAAATGAAAAATGATTATGAATAAAATACAATAAGTACAGTTGGACAAATAGTGACTGGCACGTATTTCCCTGCTCTTCTGATGCTGCTGCATCCTGACTCGCTCTGTAGCGTCTCTTTCTCCTAAAGCCGCGGTGCAGGTGTGTTTTATCAAGAACATAGTTATGGGTCGTTGTTGTCGCTTTGTTTTCTTCTGGACAAAAAGATTCTTATAAACCCACATGCCCCCATGAGACTGTAATGAACGATTCATCAAAGGTCCCGTTCTTGAGCTGCTGCTGAAGCTCATTGGTCGTTCTCAGCTTGTTGCTAAGCAACCAACTTTATTGACACAGGAAGTGAAGAAGCGGGGAGACGGTTTAGCCCAAGGGTCTGCAACCTGCGGCTCCGGAGCCGCATTCAGCTCTTCATCCTCACTGTAGCGGCTCCCTTTGGACTTGAAAAAAAAAACCTGAACATAAATAAATGATATTTTTGAATTCATTTTTACTCATATTATTAGTCTTTTGGGCAGTTATCATGGAGTTTGAGTTGATGCCATCTAATTTTAAAATAACTATTTTTAATTTCTATATTTATTGTTAAAGCTGCTAAGCTGCAGCTACATTTTTTATTTATATTAAAGTGGGGTAGTTTTTATTTTACTTTTACGCAAATATAGACTGAAATAGGCCTACAGTTCACAGTTTAATTTATTTCAAAGTACGCCTACAAATGAACACTGCACTTCCATTGTTATATTTAGCGGTTGTAACAGCTAAAATAAATAAAAGATGAAAACTTTTAAAATCTGTTATTTCTTGCAGCTCCCAATATTTAATTTTTTTTGTAGAAGTGGGGGCAAAATGTCTCTTCTGATAATAAAGGTTGCAGACCCCTGGTTTAGCCAATCAGAATGCAGAACACGATGCACTATGCAAATCTGTGAAGCAGCGAGACGTGAAAGGAGAACCTTGTTATAGCCAGGGATTACTGTATTTGGAATTTGAAGACTTGAATCATTCTAGCTGAACACTTACCATGGGAAGCTCTTTCTCCTCCTCCTCCTCGTCTTCCTCCTCCTCCTCGTCCTCATCCTCTTCTTCAACTTGCGTTTGACCGTCTCTGCCTGTGTAGGAGCTCTCTACACCCCACTGGCTTTGACGGTCCTGTGTCAACAAGGAATAAATGATCAGTTCAAATATCAACAATGATATTTAATCAAAACGATCAAACTGGAGAACAAGATGCAAACACTGCACTGAACCAAATATCCCATCGTCACCTCGCACCGCAACACTGGTGGATGGTTAACCAACCCAATCCAGACTATTCTTATTCTTTTTCCAGAGATGCGGAGCATGTTATGCTATTAGTCTGACTGGTTCCTGCTCACATGTGGAGTTCCACAAGGTTCTATCCTCGGCCCTCTTCTTTTTTCCCTGTACACCCACTTGGATTGGTCCTCCCAAACTTTGGCATGTTAGGGTTCACGTTTATGCTGATGACTATGGATGATTATGCCAGATTTAAAAAGATTTTGAAAAAGGAAAATGGCTTTGTGCGAACCAGAGGCCTGGTTCAGTTCTATCCTCCACTAGTCCTGGTTTCAGTTCTGGCAGCACTGGATTCTGACGTTTTGGTAGGGACACTTAAAAGGAGGATGCTTGAGCAGGATGGGTCAGTAATATTAAATCACAGCTTAGCAGAAGCTAAATCAGCTACGCTGCAAAAACTCATTTATATGCAAGAAAAAAATCTTGTTTCAACAAGATTTGAAGACTATTTTCAACTTAGATGTTTTTTGGCTGGAAATATGGAATAAATGGAATAAATGGAATATTATCCTTATTTTTAGAGGGGCTGTTTTTGTAGTGTAAAATATCCAACTGTTGACATAAGGTGGGCGTGTTCCAGTCAGCTGCTTGTTCCTCCCTTTTACAACATAGTGGAGTGAATTTGAAGAAAAAGAGGCTTCAAAAAGTCTTTGAAAACCTATGGGTAACAGATTGTTTGTCAGTTAAAACATCAAAAATGTTGGCATAAATATCTTTCATGTGTTTGCACTATTTAAAACATTTTAAAAGGAGAATATCTCAAGTTCCCGAGAGAAATAACAAGGCTTCAAATCTTACTTTCCAAAATTTATGCGTGTAGAGAAAATGCAATGACGTCTTCATTTGTGAGCCTATAATTAACTTTTCCTTCTGCGATTATTAAAATATTTATGAACTGAATTATTCAAGTTGCAGCTTACATGTGGTGGTGGCACTGAAACCTGTAAGTGCCCCAGGAAACACAAATAACCATAACAATATTGGCAACTGTGATGTTTTTAGAAGTGTTTTGTCTGACTGACGTGTGGCCATGACGGCTGCAGGACCGGCAGCTTCTGCTTTCAACCTCATCAACATCCTCAGTTAATCACCAGGGCCACTAATCAGCAGCATGTGTGGACTGCAACACCCACACTGTTATTCACTTGAGCAGAAACACTTTTGGCGGTTTTCCACTAGTACCTACTCAGCTCGACTCGCCCTGGGGGAAGCAGAGCAGTGTATTACTGACATAAAAGATACTAACACTAGCACGGCAGCAGGCATGGAAACATGCAACAAGAAACTGGAAACTTCCACTCCTGTGGAAGACCTTGAGAAGCAAAGTAGAACGAATAATGTTTGACTGGTCGGGCTTAAAGAAGCCAAAGAGGAGCTGGTGATCTCACACAGTATGTGAGAAGAATTGTCATGGAAGGATAGCGGCTCACTGGAAGTTAATTATAAATTGAATGTGCTCATCAATCCCTTGCCCTGACCCAGACCAATCATCCAGGACCACAGTGGTGCACTTCGCACACTCATTTGTCCGAGACAACGTACTACAGGTGGCCAGGAAGAAAGGAGAATTCACTGGGAGAGCGACAGGCTGCCGTCCTTTGAAGACACGAGAGAGAATGAGCAAAAAGGAAAGTATTTAATTCAGCAAAGGAGGAAAATGCAGGGGATGAATGTGAAGCACAGGCTGATTTATCCTGCCATGCTTCTATTCACATGGAAGGGCCAGGAGGAACTATTCAAAGACAGTATGGAAGCGGAGACGTTTCTGCGGGCTAGAGGGTTGTGAGACTTGGTGAAACTAAGAAGTGTATGTGGACTCAGTGCTGTAAGGCAGTGTTTCCCAACCCCAGTCCTCCAATACCCTGCTCTGCATGTTTTACATGTTTCCCTGTTTTAAACACACCCGGTTCTAGTTAATAGTCATCATCAGCTTCTCGTCAAGGTCTGCACAACTCTGATAATAACACAGCCATGTCCATCAGGGTGAAGCAGGGAAACATCTACAACATGCAGGACCGGGGGGGTGCCAGGGACCGGGGTGGGGGACGCCAGGGACCCGGGGGACCCCGGGACCGGGGCGCCAGGGACCGGGGGACTGGGATTGGGAAACACTGCTGTAAGGTAACAGTGATGATGGGTGGGCAGGGCGGGTTAGGGTGCGCTGCCACTAGATCGGGGGTCGGCAACCCACGGCTCTAGAGCCGCATGAGGCTCTTTAGCGCCGCCCTAGTGACTCCCTGGAGCTTTTTCAAAAATGTTTGACCTTTTTTTCCCCTTTTTTTCTTCTTTTTCTTTTCCTTTTTAATCTCGACATTTCGACTTTTTTCTCAAAATTTTGACTTTTTTCTTGACATTTCGACTTTTTTCTCGACATTTCGACTTTTTTTTATCAAAATTTCGACTTTTTTCCTCAACATTGACTTTTTTCTCAACATTTTGACCTTTTTCACAAAATTTTGACTATTTCCTCCACATTTCGACTTTTTTCAAAATTTTGACTTTTTTCTTGACATTTCGACTTTTTCTCAACATTTTAACTTTTTTCTCAAGATTGTGCTTCAACATTAATCTCGACATTTCGACTTTTTTCTCGACATTTCGACTCTTTTCTCGAAGTGTATAATGAAAAAAAAATCTTCCCCCAGTTATAACTAATATAGATACATGCAGCATGTGTTGTATTCATTCTAAGGCTGATACAAGACTTTTCATTTTTTGCGGCTCCAGACATTTGTTTTTTGTGTTTTTGGTCCAATATGGCTCTTTAAACATTTTGGGTTGCCGACCCCTGCACTAGATAATAGTTATTCCACCGCATGTACCGAGTTAAGTTTCTAACATGATTTTCTTACATTCTTTATTATGGAGGGGTTGCTAAGCAACACTGTTCTTGGTCTATTTGACTGGGCTATTTTTTTCTTTTTATAGAGGGAATGCGCATAACGTCACAGATGCGACTTCACAGCAGGTTACGCCCACTGAGTGTCAGAAAGACTGAGTGTCAGAAAGACTGAGTGTCAGAAAGACTGAGTGGCAGAAAGACTGAGTGGCAGAAAGACTGAGTGTCAGCGTAAACTTTCAGTTTGAGCAACTGGAAAACATCTAAAATGGGAAAGAGCTGTTGTGCGATCGACTGTACTCATAGATTTAGCAAGAAATCAGAGTTATCGTTTTACAAACTGCCGAAAATAAGCTTAAGAGAGACAAATGGATCGCTGAAATTCACAGAAACAATTTGATTCCAGGCACCGAAACGTGGATTTGCAGTTCCCATTTTGTATCAGGTAATGTTGGATTTTTGGGTAGCTAACTTTTGGGTAGTATTAGTCAGACCCTCAGTACACCTGTTGTACACCTCGTCGGGCATTATCCCTTACTTATTTGTTGTTTTGATGATTTAGTGATTGGTTGGGAGCTGATATTGATCAGTCTTTATCTCTGTAGTTGTGCTGTCTGTTGTGAGCACTAAACATACCAGCATACCTTTCCTCAGTGGACATTACTCATTGCTTGTTTATTACTCATTATGACGCTACATTAATCTATATATATATAAAATGGTGTTGCATGCATAATTTTTATTAGATACTGAAAAAAAGTGTGAAATTGTGATGGCGCTCTGAGTCACTCCTGCATTGAAACTTGAGACGTTCGTTTGGACCTTTTTGCATGCAAAAGATGATCAAATAATTCACTAATTTGAGCTATATTAAATTATTTGAGAAAGTGGATGTAAACACACGACAAAGATGGACAAAGACAAAGTCCAAAACATAAATCAAAAAGATTGCCACGCTTTAAGAGAAAAAAATAAAAAAAATAATTGGTGCCAATCTCTTAAGGCAGTGGTTCTTACAGTATCAGTTTCTTGCCTGATGTGGAATAAAAAGATTGAAGAATGGAAACCTACTTGTTTAGAGTAGTCGTGGTTCCTGATGTGAGGGACCAGGTTTGTCAGTCCGTTCTTATCCCCGAAATCTAAGGGATCCAACTGCTGCAGAAAAAAGAGGACATTGTGGTTAGTTAACGTAAAAAAATCCAATAAAAAAATAATAAAAAAATAAAAAATAAAAATAATAACAATAATGTACAACAAACTATTTTAAAACCTGTGTAGACGATTGGTGATCTCTGACATCAAATGAGTGTTTGCTCCAGGTTGACTACAACAGCAAAACACAAACAAAGAAAACCAAATGACAAATCCTTTTTTTTTTTTTGGAAGGCGGAAGTAATCGCCAAAACATGTCAGGTATTTAAAAACCTAAATATTCTTGTCCGACGAAAAGAATCAGCAAGTTAAATGACAAATCCTACCTTAATTATCAAATGTGACAGGATCTTATTTAAGCCTTACATACTGTTAGGGTCAAATTTGACCTGCTTTGACATTTAACAGCAGTTAAATTACCTTAAACAACATTCTTTTAGCTTGAAATCTAATGAGAAAAAAGCCAAATTTGGGTTTGAACTTTGTCCACTTAGATGGATTTTAGGTCTACCAATGTTGGTCAGATCAAAGGAAATGGGGAAGGAGGGCTATTGAACCAGGCGAATAGTAAAACAATACGGCAATAATTATGTTTGATAGATGTGTGATAAACAGCATCGCTCATGCTAGCAGCTCCACGGTTACTACCATTTTATATCATTTTCTTTTCTTCCAAAAAGTCTCTTCATTAATATCATGGACAACCCTGAGCAACGTGTTCACAACACAGTGACTCAGCAACAGGGCGTCTCCAGTCAGAGGTTCTTCAGATCCACTCCAACACAGACGCTACAGGAGATC
This sequence comes from Cololabis saira, assembly GCF_033807715.1. Classification (NCBI taxonomy): domain Eukaryota; kingdom Metazoa; phylum Chordata; class Actinopteri; order Beloniformes; family Belonidae; genus Cololabis; species Cololabis saira. Next base: position 43,230,676 of record NC_084594.1, read on the forward strand.
CTTCCTGCCCACAGCTACAAACCTACACAACGCCTCTTTGAAAAGATTTACATGACTACTCCAACAGCCAATTTCCCTTCAGGGATAAGTAAAGCCCCGTTTCCACTGAGCGGTTTGGTACAGTCCGGTACTAGCTGGGAGGGAATATGTCAAAAATCATGAAGATTGTGCACTTGGTGACAAGTTATTGATATTTGGCATGGTGTTAGGTATGGACATACGGTTTTCAAAAACCACCGCAAACAAATTGGGACGCTCCCCTAGTGGCCGGTTTGCAGAAAATTCAAAATGACTCCCGCCCAAAAGACCAAAGGTCATATCTCAGCTTCTCTCAGTCCTAGATTGTTGTATATTGTCACTTTTTCTACTTTTTTGGTGCTATGAATTCAATTCTGAGATAAATTACCATTTCAAGGTCATGTTGAAGGTCAAATTTAATTTTCAAGGTCATTTTTTGCCCCAAAAACTTAAGAATTAAGTCACATAAAAATATTGTATAGGGCTCTAGACTCCTATTTTCACCCCCAAGGAATGCAATTTTCTGTTTATTGGACAGGTCACTATCGCTGTAGTGTCAATCTCATTGGGTGAGAACAGTGGCCTTCATTCAGGCTTAAGATGAACCGAACCTCATAACTAAGTCACAGTGAAATAATAGGATTTTATTAAAATAACACACACAAAACATCAGCTGTGCGTATTTAAACTCACTTCACACCTACAATGCTGCCTCTATTGCCTCTAAACGACATATTGCCTATTTATTCATTTTGAATTTTCTGCAAACCGGCCACTAGGGGGCGTCCCAATTTGTTTGCGGTGGTTTTTGAAAACCATAACTACCGCCATGCCAAATATCAAAATCTTGTCACCAAGTGCACGATTTTCATGAATTCCCTCCCAGCTATACAGTATTTTGTCTGTTTCCACTATAAAATGTTCCCATTAAGCCAAACCATACCGTACCATTTTTTGTAGGTCCATAGAAGAATGGCACGGTACGGTATGGGCAGAGCTACTGGGTTCACACCATACACTCCGTTGACTGGTGGACAGAAAACGCCACTACCCACAACAAAAGCAAGCACGAAACCAGCACAAGCGTTTGTCTTCGCTGCCCGCAATCTTCTCTCAAACAACATGGCATAGGTTGGACAGACGAAATACCAAAAGCCAAGCGTAACAAAAGCTGCGAGCTGCTTGATGACATCCATTGTTGCTGTTGGTAGCTTCTCTTTTGTTGTCGTTGACTATGACGTCACGCTAGTGATTTGGTCTGCGGGATGCGTAGGCCCTGGCGGCCCGACCGACAAGACCAGGGGTGTCAAAAGTCAGTCCTCGAGGGCCGGTGTCCTGCATGTTTTAGTTGTTTCCCTGCATCAACACACCTGATTCTAATTAACAGACATCACCACCTTGTCATCAAAGTCTGGATAGTTCTGTTGATGACCAAGTTCCTTGTATCACGGTTTGATAAAAAAAGGGACACATCTAAAACATGCAGGACACCGGCCATCAAAGACTGACTTTGGACACCCCTGGACTAGACCGTTCTAAACCTTACTGAAGTGTAACAGGCCGTACCGAACCGCTCAGTGGAAACAAGCCTTGAAGTATTTTGGAATTTGAATCTAAATGTATGATTGTCCACATAAATATCCAGAGCCGTCTTGATACGGACAAGATCTGCACCTAGAATGTAATTTTACCTTTGGATTAGTTTTAATTGGATAGGTGGGGTTATCATCCTGGCCCTGGAACGGTGGAACAGTTCTACACCCTCAGTAGGGTCCTAAAAGGGGGGGGTGGGAGTTTACCCCATCAGTCTACATGTGCTTTGTGGACCTGGAGAAGGCTTTCGACCATGTTCCTCTGGGACTACTGTGCAGGGGACACTAATATACCTAATACGGGTTTACAGGTCCCTGCACATCCAGTGTCAGAGCTTGGTCCGCATTGTGGGCAGTAAAAGGGTTGGACTACACCAAAGTGATTTTCCTACTTTTCATTACTTTTATTGACAGAGTTTCTAGGAGCAGCCGAGGAATGGAGGATGTCTGGTTTGGTGACCTCAGAATTGGCTCTCTGCTTTTTGCAGATGATGTGGTTCGGTCCACTTCATCAGGCCAAGACCTTCAACTCTTACTGGAGCGGATCATAGCCGAATGTTAAGCGGCTGGGATGAGAAACGGCCCCTCTAAATCTAAGACCATGCTCTTCAGTCGGAAAAGGGTGGATTGCTCTCTCTAGTTCGGGAATCAGACACTACCCCAAGTATCTCTGGGTCCATCCCTAACCCACGCGTGAGGGAAGAACGGAGCTGGAGAGAGTGATGCTGACTCTGCAACGATCTGTCATGATGAAGGAGGAGCTGAGTCAAAACGCGAAGCACTCGATTTACCAGTTGGTCCATGTTCCTACCCTCACCTATGGTCAAGAGCTATATGTAGCGACTGAAAGAAAGATTGCGGATACAAGCAGCGGAAAATAGCTTCCTCTGCAGGGTGTCCAGGCTTTTCCATAGGGATAGGGTGAGCAGTTCATCCGGGAGGGGCTCAGAGTAGACCCACCGTCCCCAACATCAAGAGTTAATGAGGTGGCTCGGGCCTCTGGTAAGGACGACTCCCTGGGCAGGTCTTTGGACCATGGCCCACTGGAAGGAGACCCTGGGGAAGACCCAGCTGGCCTGGGAACACCCTGGTATCCTCCAAAATAGCTGGATGAACGGGCTAGGGAGAGCAAAGTCTGTGCTACCCTGCTTTGGCTACTGCCCCCACAACCTGACCCTAGATAAGTGGAAGATGGATTGATGAATGGATGGATGGATGGATGGGGTAGTGGTGGCGTGGGATTCATAACAAACTAAAAAGGTACGTTGGTAAATCATCGTTGACAACAATGCCAAAGCAGGAGTGGACAGTCTTGACAGAGTAGCAGGACCATACGGCTGCAAGAGGAGAACTGCCTGCTGGCTTCTCACAATATTCCACAATATCACCACAATCTAGAGTCAAATATATTCAAACCATTGTGGCTTTTATGTTTTTATTTCTTTTGAAAAGCAGGACATGAACTATGCGATAGTAGATCTCTTTCTATAAAAAAGAAGGGATGTACAACCTAAAATAAAACGACTTACTTCCGACTTTCTAAAACATTTATTTAGGATTAATCAAAATGTATTATCGTGAGATATGCGATCTAGATATTCTAAATAAATTTATTTAGAATGATTAGAACAGCAATAATAATGTTCAAAGCAAGAAATAATGCACTGCCTGAAAGATAAAGAAGGAAAATATCATCTATCAACTAAATTTTAAACAACCTTGAGTACGTACTACTCTGAAAAGCATGAGCTTATCAGTCTGTGGGGGAACTTTGTGGAATGGTCTGGATGAAGAAATCAAACGAAGCACTAACTCTATACAGTTTAAAAACACATACAAGAAAACAATTCTTGACAAATATAAAAATCTAAAGAACTCAATTTACCTTCTGTATGTATTTCTTTGATTATTATTCTGTTCCTTATGTAATAAATCATATACGATACAAATGTAACTCCCTGCATTCATGGCTGGTCATGGATCATCAGAGAAGTGACTGGGAAATTACATTTTTGAGTTTATTATATTGTAGGAGGCCAGTTTAATTATGCCTTGATCTTTGTTTATTAATTGTTTGTGTTGTACTTATTTATTTTTTGTTATTATTTTGTTTTTTCTTTCTTTTCTTATTTTAATTTTTCTATGGCATATATGATGACATTGTGAGGAAGGGACAGGACTAAATGAGCGTTCTGCTTCCTCCTGTTCCCTCTCCAACACATTAGTTTGCTGTTGTGCTTTATTTTTGGATGAGACTGTTAAATTGTTTTGCTTTTTTTTTTTTTTTTTTTTAATATTTTGACGCTTTTAATTTGATGGGTTTTGTTGTTGTTCGAGACAAAGCCAACAATAAACAAAAAATAAACAATAAAATCTAAGGTTCAAAACTTTGTATGGATTTTTTTATTCTGGGTCTAAATTGAGCGGAACCATACTGTGAAGATATAAAATTCTAACAGTATGTAAGGCTAAAATAAGAACTAAAGAAAGAAGAAATAAAGGTCACAACCAAAGTCATTAGACACTCACTGGTTGTAAATTACTGTCCTCCTCATCCTCATTGTCAGTGTCCAAGTCCAAGCCACTCTCCAGCCCTTTGCGTTTCTTTAAACTTGACTTGCGACTGTACGTGTAGTGAGGTCTCGGCCGGCCCGGCAGCGCCGGTCCCTCCTCTGACCCATATTCACTCAGCCCCATCTGGAAGGGCAGCAAGTGTCTCTGCCAAATATAAGCAGGAGGATATTTAGCACCAAAACGTTTGTTTTTTGTCTGGGATTTTTGTCAACCATGGGATTAAAACCAGATATGGGCCGGGTCTTACCATCGCCTGACGCTGGCACTGCCGTAAACGACACTTCTGCCTCTTCTTGTTGCTGCCTCCGAACTTGGGTTTGTCGACACAAAAATCACATGTGCCGCAGTCTTTCCTGGAGAGACAGGCCTTGCATTCTCCACAGGAACGGCGCTTACGCTTTTTATGCCACTGACAACAAGAATAATAGGGCGGAAATAAAAAAGGAAAATATAATGACTTAGTTAACAAATTATTAAATTTTTTAATTATCTGTCAAATGAAGGGGTTTGTGAAGAATTAGTGCCTAAGGAGTCTGTGAGCTGCAAGAGAGGGCATGGCACAGGAAAGAATGGCTTAAACGAATAATCAACATAGTCGACAAAAATCAATGGCAAAATTAGTTGCCGACGGATTTCATTATGGATAAGTTCGTTTATGTCATCAACCCTCGCTTTCATGCTGTGGATTTGAACTTCCAACCCTACTTAAAGGAATCATGGTGTTCATGTTTCCTTAAATGAAGTCAGTCAATATAACAGCTTCAAAAGGTTAAAAACCGTAGCTACTCTGGTCTCTGTTTCAGATGGATGATGATACATATTTGGTATGTTTGCCGAGGAGGGGGGTGTCTCAGCTGTGAGTACACACACATCTCTTTGTGAGCTCATCGGGGCAGAACTCTGCCGTGAGTGATACAAAGAGCAGAGAAGACTGGAAAACGTGTGCCCAAAAACATGCTTGATGTGTTATTTCTAAGACTAAGACCCACATATATATAGAACTATAACGAACAGAACACTGGACCAGGTTCACACGAATATTCCTAGGGCTTATAAAGGCCCAACCATCACCACATGTTGGACAATCTGACTAATATCTCTGTTCCTCACGCCAGCCTACAAACCTCTCATCACCGAAGCTAAACCCAAGCCTCATCAGCACTCGAGGACTGTTCAGGGGAAATCTGCCAGACAGGAACCTCTAACGGGGCCGGCCGTCTCCTCGGCGTTTCTCCGTTACACCGTAGCGCAACACAAGAACCTTTGATCCTCCTGCACAACGACCACTGCATATAATTACAATAATATCATAACAATGTGCAATCTTCTTTTCTTTTTACTAGCCTAGGTACAACTGCTGATACTGGTGGTACTACCTGCTATTATATGTCCCTGTTAGGCCTGTGTTGAAAAAAAAATCGATTTTACGATTCTAAATCGATTCTCATATTAATTCCTAAAAATCGATTCTTATGTCTAAAGATCGATTTTTATTTTATTTATTTATTTTTTTTTTCCATCATTTTCGCCAGGTGAACTTTGATCCCAATAGTCGGACACACAGTTTGTCATGACACTTGGTGCCAGGTGCTTCATGGCAATATGTGTGCGTGGTGACAGAATAAATTAGATCAGCTAAAATGATTTGTTTACTGCATGAACTGTTGCAATTTCTTTCTTTTTTGCACTTTAAATGGATATTTAAAGGCCTGTTTGAGTTATTTATTTCTTAGTTATTTCACAATAATTATTGTGAAATTATTATTTCACTAGTTATTTTACAGTCATATAATTCAGGCAACAGCTCAAAAAACATTTTAAATAACACTAACCCACATCAATATCAAATCGGATCGAATCATGACATTTGAATCGATACCCAGCCCCAGTCCCTGTTGTCTTTCTTCTTTTTTGCCCTGCTGCTGTAATATGTGAATTTCCCCATTGTGGGACAATAAAGCAAAATCTAATCTGATCTAATTGACCAAAAAGAAACAGCACAGCCACAGCCGGCCACTAGGTGGCGGTAATCCGCCTTTTTTGCCAGCAGCATAAAACCAGAGAAAAAGAAGAATGCGGCAGAAGAATGAAGAGAAGAAGAGACACATAAACAACAGATTCCAAAGAAGCCCCCGCCGGACCTCCATGTATTGGTCTAATATGGAAACAAGACCTGAACCAACTCATCAGTCCATCTATCGTTTTTTAATGTAATCTCCAACTTCATTAAATGTACTCATAGCAAAACGTCTCTGGTACAAATGCTTAAATGATTGATGTAGGGTCGCGTGAAAGAGTTGAAGTTTGTTAAGCAGAGACCCCCGCTAGGAGGCTCCTGTTGGCCAACATGAGCCCCTCTCCTATTACACTGCCGTTTTTTGCCCCGTAAAATTTCCTGAAGGCCACTTTTACTGGGTCGTTCCTGGTCATAGAGACACGCGCAAACAGCCCATCCCTGAAAAATCTACCCGTTAGTGGGAGGGCACCTACAGTGGACTTGGGGAGAGGTATCAAAGCTGCCGAGAGACAATACAAGCTGCGTAGTGACTATAGCTCTGTCGGCAAGGAATCAAAACGGTCACCAATTACAAACGAAGCCACAACCCTCCTCCCCCCTCAGACACCTTCGTCCCAGACCAACTCAACACCTTCTTTCTCCGGTTTGAGGACCTCTCCAATAGACCCTTTTTCAGCCTACGTCATATAATGTTGCGCACATCTTGGCAACAGAAGTGGTGTTGATCTCCAGCAGTTGTGACTGAGAGACGAGGTAGCAACTGGTTAACAAGCATTTAACAAACTGTTCCCAGCATCAACATGTCTGGTTGTTGCGGTTACGGTTGTACGAATCGCTTTTCCACCGGCGGACTAAAGTTTTAAACAACTCTGACCGGACCACGACCATTTCATAACAACCGGCGGCGTCTGTGGCTGCAGGCGACGTGTGGACTGGAATAAAGACAGAATAAAAATGCTCACTGCAGCGCCCGCTTTACACCAGGTAAGGTTGTTTACATTAGTGATTGTCTGTATGATGTAGAATAATAATCAAATGCAGCTACGGTTTGATAAGCTGGGGTTAGATTTGGCCGGTGGCTGCTAGGCTAAACAAACGTGATTGTGTTTTATTTTTGCAGGCGAGGCGTCACGGGACTCCAGTAGTCCTGGTTTTGTGTCATCTGTGTTCATGGGTTCATCAGAGACGAGCTTGGGCCTACGGTGCATCCCCTCATATCCATCACTTCACAAAAGCACAGAAGCAGCTTGTTGCACAGGAAGTGGACACGTCTAGACAACTTAAAGTCATTTTACATTTGTAAACATGTTTCCCGGGCCTACTGTTCTTAAGATGCATTTTAATAAACCTTTCCACATTGGCTGCTGCTGGTGTGTCTTATGGTCCTCCCCTCTGTTTGTTGAAAACGGTAAATAATCATTTTAGGTTGCATCTATCTGTATGGAGATATATATATATATATATATACACACACGAATCCAGCAAAAACCGGAAGTCAAGCGGCCGCCATTACTCCGCTCGTCCGCTCCCTGCCAGGCTCTCTTTATGTATTTTTATCATCGGAAAACTCCTGTCCCGTCGTGGGCATTTGTTTTGATAGCAAATAAAGACGGGACGGATTTTCAAAACTACTTTTCTGTTTCACCAAGTGAACAGACGGAACGCAAACAAAAGTTGTTAAACTGCTGGAAAGGAACTGGAATTTACCTGGATACCTTAAACAAGGAAGCCAGGGAGCGGTATATGGAGAAAATAATGATTATTAACGGTTTGGATCCATATGAAATCCCTACTAAAGAATGGAACTCCTCGTCGGAGCTCCACTCTTTATTAGGGATTTAATGCCGCAGTTCTGCACAACCGACGTCTTCAGCTACCTTGTTTAGGAGTGTTTGGCAGCTGCTTTGGTAAATGTTTGATTCGCCATGTGTTTCAATAAATTAGTATAATAGTACAACATACAGTACATGTTTTGTATTACTCTTCTCTTTTCTTTTTTTTTGACTGCTATATTATGCTGAAGAGGCTCCGAGGCGTGAGCAATATTTTAGTTTTCCTCGTGAGATTATTTTTTTGCTCTGCAGCTACAAATAGAGTTAATATCTTTTCCTCAACAAACTAGTTTTATCTGAAGATTGGGGTTATGTATGTATGTATTCTGTATCATCCGGAGCTGAGATAGTTCTGCCCTTCAATTAGAGACCTGTAATTGCGTTTTTTTTGGTCATCGGACGCCAGGCGATCAATAAAATATTCTTGGATACCTAAAATAAAACAAAACATAAACAGGTGTTGTTGGTTTTTTTTTTAAATCACGTAGCCTTTCCATAATGATTAAATGTCGCGCTGCTAGCTTTCTAACGTCAGCACACGTAACGTATGCTATATTACAGTGTTTAATCATACCTTTTATCTCCCTATTCCTCTATTCTTTCCTGCTTATCGCTCAAACAAATCATTATTTATAAGTTAACATCAGCATTAATTTAAGATACCTTCATTAGTTATGGGAGGCCACTCTCTAACATCATCAATCCAGCTATTCATGATGCTGTGTAGAGGTTACAATAACAGCGGTGCGGTGGCAGATTGACACCTGCCACCGCAGCAATGGCGCCACCGCAAGATGGCGGCACACACAAACCGGTCGCGGGATTCGTGTATAGTAGTACAGAATCTCTGATCTCACAATACAAAACTATGTCAGACATCCCGGCTCGTAATTTCTCTCTGGTGTACACGCTCTGCTGCTCAGTTAAACAGGTATCTATGTCTGGCCACTTGCTAGCGTCTTCAACCCACTCATTAACAGAACACAGATCTGGAAGTCGGACACCGTTTATCAAAAGTCAACTTGTTAAAGTAACTTTGCGACCCTTAGTTCGTAATCCCCTTCCATAGCTTGACAAGCCGTTTATCTCCACCATAGTTCTGTTGCCAAAATGCGCACAGATACGGTCTATCATCGTTTACAAACACAAGCAGGGTTTATAGGAGTCCTGCCACCACCAGAGGTGATGCCGGCTCGCTCACCCAAGGCTTGTGCCGGCCAGCTGTCAGGAGGCATCTCCCGGTTCCATCCATCCATTATCTATACCCGCTTTATCCCTTGTGGGGTCACGGGGGTCTGCTGGAGCCTATCCCAGCTCATTTCAGGTGAGAGGCCGGGGTTACACCCTGGACAGGTCACCAGTCCATCACAGGGCCACAACACACAGGGCCGGTTAGAGCCCGCTATTATTCCCGGATGACGAGAACATTTGGGCAATGTCTACACAAGGCACGTTACTGCCCCCCGGTGACCAAACATCAAAAGTGCGGGATGATATTGGATGATGCAAATCCTGCTGAATAACAAGTCTAACAACTTCCCCCAAATGGTGTTGCTCAAATATGGCCGTGGGTCTCCCTCTGCCCCTCACGCTGCTGTTCCTTGACCGCAAATTACTTATTTCGGAGGCTCTGCAGTTTGTTAATTAATTGGTTTCTTGTCTTGCAACGTCGCTGTCTGTCATTTAGCAGACAGTTGCAGATGACGGTTCTGTAACGAGCTGATTCATGACGTCCACGGCTCTGAGGATGAGGAGCTCGCGGACATCCTCATCTTGTCATCAACAAATCCACCCACGACCCACCACCCTGCGTCAGTTTTGTTTACACTAGCCTGGACCTGCAACTAAGCATTAATTAATACCCTTGGAGTGAGTTATTCCTGGGGCCAGTCAGTCAATGTTAAAAAGACAGGCGACACACTAGATTTGCATGTTAAATGCGGGGTGCCTGTTAATGTAAGAGGGGCTTGTGGTTTTCACAGACCTCTTCTCTTTTTTTAAACTTGTTTTTTTAATGAAAATTCCATCAACAATGACAGTGTCAGGTTTTACATACTTCACAAAGCAATTATTCTCATATCAATGTCCTTATTGTCCAGTGGGGATGGTGGTGTCCTCTTGCTGTGCTCTATAATGTGTCCATTTTTCCTGAAATTGTGTCTCTTGTAATCGTAGTTTCTATGTCATTTTTTCCATTACAGATATTTCCTCCGCAGGTCTCAGCCACTGCCCCGCGGTTGCTGGTTCTGCTTTATACCATAACCTATTGCTTTTTTACTTGCCGCTAGCAGAACTTTAAAAAGATATTCATCCTCTTTTTGTATTATATCTTGTGTCAAATGTCCCAAATAAAGTATCTTACAAGATTTGTGAATCTTGTATCTTATTATTTATTTTTCTTAAACCCCACCATATTTTATCCCAATATCCTATTATCTTCTGGCAAGACCAGAAAAAATCTGCATATGAGCCTCACCCAAGTGTCCACAAAGTCTCCAGCATGGCTGCTGCTTACATACATGTTCCTTCCTAATGTTTGGAATTATAAATTCACAGACCTCTTCGATGCTGAGACAAGCAACAGTCCCAACGTGCCTGAAAACCACAACCATTATCTCGGTCCCCAAAAGCTGGACGGCCCTGGGCCTAAATGCTTAGGGGCCGGTTTCTCTCACATTGCTAATCATGAAATCCATGTCCAGACTGGTGCAGCCCCAGTAAGGCCTCTCTACTAAAAGCTGGCCGTTTAGAGTACATCTACCATAATGTCTAATATTTCACACACTGCACAATCAGAGAGCTCTCGTTTTCTACTTTCAGAAAACGTTTTTTCACCGACCACTTAGCAGTAACGGTAGTGAGGAGCTAAAGTTACTAAAGTGTGAACATAGAATCTAAATACGTGCGTGACATGCTGGCGTATCTTGTCTTTGGGCCAATCCCAATACACCCCCTACTTTCTACCACTAGCCCTCACTCACTACCACTAGCCCTAAAAATGGAGCCACAAACTTTAGGGCCCTTGTAATGTTCCCTAGGGATTGGGACACCACTTGCTCCGTCACTGCGTGGTTTACGTTCGGGTACGTAAGCGACTGCGTAGTTACGTTTGCACATACGTCACACCATATCAGGAAGCTGAGAGCTAGAAGCTGTTTTAATTTCCGCTGTAGCGCTGTTAGTATGCCACTTTAGTAAGTTTTCATATTTTTCAGGCGTAAAAGTAACCGTTAAGATCCCCAACCTGGGCTCAGTTTATCCAAATAACGCCTGTTAAGAAATTTGCGCCGACGTTTTCGGGATGAGACGAGCCGCCGGCGATTTATGGTTCCGCGTTACACCAACGCAGAGCCTACGGCGTACGGTATGGCGTACGGTACGGCGTACATCGCTGCGTAACGCGGAACCATAAATCAGCCTTTATTCTGGCAAGATCTGAAAAGACTTCGCAACAACGGGCAAGGGAGTGATTATGTACATTCACTGAGTGAACATTATGGAAGTAAAATATATATTTCTCGCTAGAAATGTAATCAAAACGCATTTTTATGCAGAAACTAACTCAAAATATTGATTTTATTCACAAAAAAATAAGAAATGTCCGCCATGTTTTTTTGTTTGATTCAGTCTGCAAATGATGACATAAAGCATTCTGGGAAATTTTCTCAGGCCCTCGGTCGCGAAGTCAGTATCTGAAATTCCTCACTCTGTAGGGCTAGATTCATACACACTAGCCCTCGTTATGCTCACTACCCCTACATGGGACACCACTACCCTCACGGGAACGCGCAAAATTTAGGGTTAGGGCTGAAAAGTAGGACTAGGGGGGGATTGGGACTGGCCCTAAATACGTGCGTGTCATGCTGGTGTATCTTGTCTTTGTCTGCAGTTGTACGTCATAAATCCTGGAGGCGCCGTAAAGACTCGTCAATGCTTGCAAACATCTATTCCTCTGATTTCTGGTCTTTTCCTTCCAGCTGCTCCATTCAGGGGACGCCACCGCTAATCACCCGCCTCCGTCTAGCCCCAATCCTCTCCATCCTCTTCTCTCAAACCACTTCATGTCCTCTTTCACTTCTGCTAGTTTTTTAGAATTTTCTAGACCTCTTAAAGTTCTGGTTCTGGGAAGTTCTCCGTTGATGATGACACTATGGTCATGACGGGGTTTCAACTCCACCTAACAGTTTAGTTTTATAGTCTATAAGCAGCAGAGTCTGTTCATCACACAAGCTAATTAAATCACACATTGTGCAATTTATAATCTGATTACGCAGATAATGGTTTCAATAACGGATATTTTAAATTGCCTATAAATATACTTGTGAGTTGCAGCCTACCAAAAATGCTTAACAGAACATTAGAAGTTCAGAAACACAAGAAAGGTCAGAACAAAGTCTTATCCACATGACAGCAGATCACCAAAACTAGACAGGGGGGCTCCCAGAATGCATTTTAAGTGGCAGTAATTTTAATATATGGTAAGTCAGATGTCAATAATTTGCAAAATAAAAATCTCTCTTGTCTTTGTGAGGGAAGCTCAATATTAACTAATTTCCCTTGGGGGGTTAATAGAGTATCTTGAATGGAATTGAATCTTAATAAGTCCATGTGACTATGTTTAAAAAAAAAAACTCACATCATCATCGTCATCGGTTGACAAATCCTCGTCTTCCAGGTCCACGTTGACGGAGAAGTTCTCTCCGTCGCTGCCCTTCAGACTCGTCTGCTGTGCAGGAATAAAAATTCAACATGCTTTAACGCTGTGAAAGACGGTTTTGTGACTAACAAGTGTGCCAACACTACCGGGCTGTTACCTGCGAGTCTTTAACTTCATTCTGTAAAATAATAAGGATGCATTAGAAAAATAGATAGAACGCAGATTATTCAGTGAAGCTGATTATACGAGCTTTTCTACCTGGAAACTAAAGCTGTCATCGAAGGATTCGTGAAGGTCGTGTTGAGGCCTCTGGAGCAGCAACCCTCCTCCTCCAGGGTTCTGGAGATTACAAACAGGAAGGACAGAAAACTATTCAGACAATTATTGAACAATTACAGATGCACCGATTGCGATTTTCTTGGCTGATACTGATTTTGCTGGTTCAGATTTTTCTGAAGAACTCTAATCATCCCATTTTTTTACAGTCTAAACTACACAGTATATGTTGTTTCTTTAAACTTCAACCATTCAGTCCACCAAACAGGAGTCAAAGCTGTTTGGCACTGGCAGAGAAGATATGGAAAATATTTATTGGGTACAACCCACGTCCTCAACTCTGCTGCTCCTCCTACAAATGCATGTTCCTGACAAATGTGGCGCCAATTAAACGTGAAATAATACGTAAAATCTACTTGGCACGTTAGACCCCTAGTGGGAAAGAACCAAACCGTGTTGAGTCGGGCTGAGTAGGTACTAGTGGAAAAGCACCATTACAGTCCCTGGCCGGTTTGATCGGTGCACCTCAAAAAAACAATACAGATCAAAACAAGAGGTGTGCACCTATCAGCTCACCTTGCGAATGGGACATATGCACCTGCGCTTCCGGCATACGCGCTTCCTGGACTCCGGGCTCTGCAGGCCATGCTTGCAGTTAGCACACTGCCCACAGTTGATTGTGTTGTGACATCCCACGCATTGACCACAAGGAATCCACTACCGTTGACAGAAACAAGAATAGAAAAGCTCACCAAACATTTGTATTTAAGGATGCAGGAAGGTGATTGTATCATAGTCCTAAATTCAGATAAAAATACACTGAATATTAGAAAATTGATGGATGTCTGCATACACTATTGCTGCCAAACGCAGCTGTTTGAGTTTGCAGGCTGCTGACGGGAGTTACCTTCCTGAACCGGATCATTGGATGCTCTTTTGTCTTTGATGCTGCCAGGCAAAAAAAAAGAAGAAAGAAAATGAACATGCAACAGGGTTTTTTTTTTGTTTTTGTTAATTCTTCAGTATGGATGAAGTTTGGCCTGAGTATTAAGGCTCTACATACTCATAAACACACGTACCCCAGCAGGTGGGACAGGAAGGCCTCTTCCTTTGTTTGTCATACCATGTACCTGTGAAGGAAATGCCACACTTGGCACAGACCCTGCAGAGAAACCAGAGAATTTCCAATAAAGATGCATTCACAACTGGCCAAGACAGAAATAAAAGGAATCAAGGAGTTTGAGTGATAATACGTAAAAATGACTTAAACTCACAGAATGCTGTCTTCTGAGCCGATTTCTCCGTTTATAGACGGGAGTGGCCGGGACGACGAAGGGAAAGGGAGTCTGATTTTATCCTCTGACATATCATCGTAGCGAGAGCTTTGTTTCAGGTTTCCCACTGAGGTGTTCAGCGAGAAACTCATCTGGTTGACGTAGAGGTTTTTGGACATGATGTTTGGGGTGAGCCTGTGATGGGAGTCAGGGGTTTCTGCCCCCTCTCCTCTCTCCAACCAACTTGATTCTGAGGAGGAACGCTCCCGGGGTTTTCTCTAAATAACAAAAGTCACAAAGTAAACCAACTGCATAAATAAAACATTACATTTTTTTTAATGTTTTTTTTTTTTTTTCAGGCAATACCTTCGCTCTAGCTCGAACTCTTACAGGCGGGGCTTCCCCTTCATAAAATTTGCCAGACTTGTATTCAAAGTTAGTCAAGTCGAGATGTCCTTGGAGAACGGTGGTCAACTCTACTCTGCTCCTCACTCTGTCGCCCGCCGGACTATGGAGCAGAAAAACAACAATAAGCTATCACAACATCCTGATTCTAAATATTTTTGTTACTTTGGCAACTGTTTAGAAGAATTTGGACTATACAGGACTGTCTGAGAAAATTAGAATATTGTGATAAAGTTCTTTATTTTCTGTAATGCAATTAAAAAAACAAAAATGTCATACATTCTGGATTCATTACAAATCAACTGAAATATTGCAAGCCTTTTATTATTTTAATATTGCTGATTATGGCTTACAGTTTAAGATTAAGATTCCCAGAATATTCTAATTTTTTGAGATAGGATATTTGAGTTTTCTTAAGCTGTAAGCCATGATCAGCAATATTAAAATAATAAAAGGCTTGCAATATTTCAGTTGATTTTTAATGAATCCAGAATGTATGACATTTTTGCATTACAGAAAATAAAGGACTTTATCACAATATTCTAATTTTCTGAGACAGTCCTGTAGACTACCCCATAAATACTCCTCATAACTTCCCAGATTTCCCTTTTGTAGGCAGTTCAATGATAATTCATTGACCCCCAAAGGAAAATTACATATCACACAGCAGCTTAGATATCTAAAATCCATCCAAACAATAAAGTTTTCAAATTAAAAACTAAAACTGAGGTATGACATTGGGCCAACTTTGGCCTATTCTTATTTGTTCTGTTCTTGTGATTTTAATTTAACAACATAAACACAAATTATAAACAAGTGTGTTCATTTATTGGTCAGTTAGTGTTTACCTGAGGTAATACACATCCTTTTGGCCGATGCTTGAACCTGAACGTCGAACAACCTCTTTGCGTTTCCAACCATCGCCGAGTACTGGCCACACAATCCATCCCTCGTCACGATTTGATCGCCTTTGACGGCGGGGGATCTGAAGCCTGAAAGGAGAAAATATAAGAGGCACGAAAACCTTTACATCCACCCGATCAAATAAAATTGCACACAGATCTCTAAAAACTAATTTTGGATAAGTTTAGGTGAGAAAACTGGATTTAGCATGTATTCATCCCCAGTGCCAGTCTCACAGTGGTAATTACTCCTATACTTTAAATGCTTATGGAACCGACAGTTCTGACTTCAGATTTTAAATTAACAGAGTAGATAAAAGTTGATGATTTTTTTCATTTTTATGTCCTCAAGTTTTGTGTTGCCCATTATAAGATTATAGGGTCCCGTAGTCGGGCTGGGGATCGATCCAAATGTCAAGGATCGATGTGATTCAGATTCTAAAGATTCAGAATCGATTATTACGCTTTGAACGCTTTGCAACATTTGAATTCTAGTATTATATTGAGATTCAGTATTGTCAGCTAATGATGCTGTAAGGACCAAACAGCTCCCAGAATGCTGATAGAACTGCTTTCAGAAACATTGTGTGGATCAGAATTACCAAACAGATCCAGGGAGGAAACAGAGTCGTATGAAATCGGTTTAATTTTTTCCCATTTATGAGAATTTGGTTTTTAGCATTTTATGCAAATGTAACCCCAAGAAAGTATATAAAGCAAAGATATTTAGACAATTTATGCAATTATAACTGAAAACTTTAAATGTTTTTATACCTTTAAACATATTTAAAGGCCAAAACATGGCACTAGTTATGCTCGTGTCCAACAAAACATTCTTTTTTTGGGCATAAACAAAAAAAATACCTAAAGTTGTAATGATGAAAAAAAAAATTAATCTTTAAAACATATGAATCGATTTTTAGAAATTAATATGAGAATCGATTTAGAATCGGAAAATGTATCTTTTCAACACCGGTCTATCCCGTAGTGTTGCTAATTATAAACTTGATTTGCAGAAAAACAAGAACATTGAATTGCTTGTGTCCAAAGCAGTATTATTCCAACGTACCGATACGCCCTCCTCATGGTCTTCTCACTGCCGGCCACGCTTTCACCCATCTCACTTTCCCCTGCCAGACTCTCGTCCTCTGGATCGTTCCTGTCAATGCTATTGGCATCATCGTCCTCCAGCGGCTCGAACCAGTCCACCGGGGGCTCGCAGCCGGCCATACTGACTTCCTCCTCGGCCTCTGCGGGGACGTCCTCCACGGGCTGCGGGGTCAACACGGGCTTCTCCTTGGTGCCATCCAGGGGGGCCGGGGCCTCCTCTGAAGCCTTTTCTGTCTGAGGACAATCTTTCTCCGAGCTCTGTCCCTCATCCACCTGCTGCAGGGGCTCACTGCCCGGGAGGAGCTGGCTCTCAGCCGCTTCCTGGTCCATCTCTGCAACCGGTTTGGGTCACAAGTGCTCCAGTGTGATTTCCTGCAAAATGAAAGGAAAACAAGTCAGGCTGGCATCCACATTTAAAGGCTGATTTATGGTTCCGCGTCACACCAACGCAAAACTACGGCGAAGGGTACGCAGAACGCGCACCGTACGTGCGCGTCGCCGCGTACCCTACGCCGTCGATTTAACGCAGAACCATAAATCAGGCTTAAGTTGTCGTCTGCTCCTTTTGACCTCGCAGGTTTGGGAAGATGGTCTCAAATCTCCAGCTTCTAATGGCACAAGCTGGACAAAAAGAATAGCATTTATAAACAGAGACAATATACGGCATATGTCCATTAGACCATGTCCAACCCAGCAGTCTGACAGCTAATACAGCCATTAGCACAGGAATGTTGCTATTGTCCGCCATCAAACATGGTAGCAGCATGAACTCCTAAAATAAGCATTATTTCCAACGCGTCTTGGTGACAGATCCCAATAGTTTAAATACTGTAGGTTAGATACACACCAGTTAATAGGAGCCTTGTGTTACATGGAGCAGAAGCGTTGACTGCGGGGATGACGTTAGCCACCGTTAGCTCAGCAGCCCTTCATGGTGGCTGGAGATTAGTCCTGAACGGAGAGCTGCTTCTGTCCTAACTATATTACAACGTATGCGGTTGACCGACGCCTGTGGGTCATCATGTTCCAGATGTGTCTGATGTGCGGCTCCCTGTTACTGTGCGGGGAAGGGAGAAGCTAGAGCGCTACCATGCAGCCCACAGCACCGGTGTTACAACAACAACCGCATGCCCGCGAGAAATAACCCCCTCTCGCGAGAGCTACCACTACCGGTGTTACGGAGAGATTTGCAACCTGCTTCTTTTTCTTCTTCTTCTTCTGCTTCTTCAATGGCGTTTATTGGCGGTTGGCAAACCAACTTGAAGGTGCACTACCGCCACCTACTGGAATGTCTTAAAGGTGCATTTACCGCCACGTACCGGACTGGAGTGTCGAACATTTGACTGACAGTCACAGACTAAAATAAGGTCAACAATAGACCAAAAAAACTATCAAAGTAAAACAAAACCTAAATCCTCTCCATTAACCCTGTTCTTTTGTGTCTCTCCGCTGTGTACCCGTGGATTACAAAATCCCATTGTACCCTCATCCATGTTTCTAGTATACTAATTATACTGTGTTTTTCCTGCACTCCATATACAACTGTTTTAAACTCTTATCAATTCGCAATTAAGCTCCTTGCATTCCACTGTAGTATACCTAAGCTCAATTTGCAACCTGCGAAAAATCGTTCCCTTTTTCAAGAACGCGCTCATTTAAAAATGACCGGTGTGCTTTAATGTTTTTTTTTTTTTTTTTTTTTTTACAAAATCAAAAATAGTTTTGAATCAATCTTAAATTAAGACCAATTTTCAGTCTCAGTCTCAAAGCACCATTAGTCAAATAATTTTCTTTACATTAAGCTGATATTTGCTCATTAAAACATATACCTGTGGATCAGCCTGTGGGTCAATGACGTGACGCCTATATTTTCTGAAAAACAGATTTTTTTTCAATTCAAAAAAGGTTTAAATGGATAAAAAAAATACCATATATATGACCTACCTGTCCCACATATGGACTCACTTGAATTTTACAAAAAATACTAGTTATTTGGGATTTTGTTGTTGTTTTAAGCTTCAAAATGTCATGTGGTGCGACCGTCCGACCATGACTCTGGTTTTGAAAACTTTTTTTGAAATCACTCTAAATGTATTTAAATCAATCTTTTGTCCTATCTGGCATGATTTCTGAAGTGTCTTGTAGTGTATAAGATTGCAACACATTTGTATTTATATTTCCATCATAATATACAAACAAAGTTTGACTGATGATGTCCATTTTATGAAATATCATGTGCGACCATTAAAAAAAAAACATTTTTATATAATACTGAAAACTTGTAAAAAAAAAAGATGTCAAGATGTTAAGGAAATTAATTTTAATATGAAACATGGTTGCACCACATGACTTTTTTTTAAGGCTAGTGCCAATTCATCTTGACAAAAAACTAAAACTTAAATTTTTTATATGAATTTATGTGTACACAACGTTCTTAATGTTTGAACTACTGCAATAGATATCCTTTTTTTATTATTTTAAAATTGACCTGTTGAAAATCCTTATTCATCATTGACCCCTGTACATTTAAAACAGGTGTTTTCACTAACAACCATCTACCTGCAGAGGAGCTGGTTTAGTGATGGTTGGAACAACTGCTGGACTGGATTTTTACTTTATGGCACCTGGATTATCCACCTGGATTATACACCTCTGCCGGTCATTTAATATTTCGATGTCGTTTGTTGTATTTATTAACGATGATAAAAGACCAGAAGCAGTAATTACAGCCAATATCAACGTATGAATATGAAGTTCTTCGTATTTTAAAGGAAAAACTCAAGAACCTCTGCTCTGCCATCACTGTGTGTCTGAGGAGATAGAGTAATCTAATCACACATTTTAACTGTAGGAATCATTATTGATTTTACCGTAGGTAGTACTGTTAACATTAAAGAGAAGGCATTTTTGTTTTACTAAAATTTTAAACGCTGTTGATAATTTAAAACTGTAATATTTTTCCAGATGTAACATAATAATAATAATAATAATAATCAATTTTATTTATAGAGCGCTTTTAAAAGATGTCAAAGACGCTTCACAGACACAAAGATAAAACATCGAGATCAAGAAAATTAAAAATTACAGGATAAAAAAAAGATAAGAGATAACAGATAAGAACATGTGTTACATAGCCCACATGTGTGTAAATGAGGCCCCGGCTCCAGATTTGACACTCACATACACACACGTTCATGGGAGGTGGGGCTGGGTGGGGGGGGCTGTCCCACCTGCATTTCCAGGTGGGATAGTGCCGTATGAGCGGTAGCCCCAACCCTTCATACGGCACCGTCCTACCTGGAATGAGCTCTGTGCAGGTGTTCATACTCTGCCCCACCTTCAGGTCACATATCCAGAGTGACAGGCTCACATTCATGTTTTCACCTGAAGTCAAGGATGAGTTCCTTTGCATTTTTGACATTTAAGAAAGTTTATCTTCATCAAACCCTCTGGTCATCATTCCTGTAGGCAGACTCGCCGCCATTCAAGATGAAACCCACACCAGATATGTCGTCTGCAGACTCAAAGTCCTTCATCCGCAGGCTCGGGTCCCTGTGTTCTGCCATTTTTTGCTGCTTTGCCAAACTAACCCTAACCTTAAATTCATTTTTCTTACTTTTGTATCTTAGTTTGTGTATATGACGAGTATTCTAACTCAATTCAGTTTTTAGATGTGTTACTTTAATGGGAGTCCTCTGCATGTGTGGCTGTTGACCGGTTGCCGTGGCGATGGCCTGAGGATGGTGGTGGGTCCATAAACCCCCCTAGTGGTGGTATCTGGTACCTGCCCCGTCCACTGCACCCCCCACCAGGCAGCTGGGCTTCTCCCTCTGGTGCTTCCAAGCCCAACCGTATTAACCATATTCTTATTTCTTTTCACAATCAAAAAAGCTTTATTGGCAGGTAAAGTAAAGAACACACTAAATATCCAGCTCACAAGATCATTTTAATCCCATCTGAATGCACACCAGTAATTCGGTGTGTGGACGGAATCTTTCAAAACGAAACAAAAAAAAAAAGAAGAAATCCTCGTCGCCTTTTCTGCCTCTTTCCCGGAGTAATATTGCGGTCCATAGTGTGATGATATATTAGGACTTCAGCCTTTATGCAGACGATCAGATATTTTTAGCTGATAAAACATACAGAAATTAATCACTAGCTTTGCAGAGAGACTTTTGAAACAAGTCCAGATCAGCAGCAGAATGATGAGTCAGAAATCTTTGTATCTTTAAATCACGCTCAAAGCTTCTCTGACAGGGCAACACCTTTCAAGGTTCAACAACACTTCATTTTACGATTTTTTCACTTGTTAAAATGTGAAATGTCTTCACTCAAATCTGACTCGAGTGTCTGATCAGATGCTTTTAACTCAATATTCAAATTTCATGGTTAAATAAAGGTAACTGTTCAATAAAATTCAAAACACCGACGTCACTTCCGGGTTAAATGTCTGTAAATGACGGTGAAACAGACTCGGCTTGTCCAGCGAGAGCGGGCTGAACTAAATGCAGATGTTGGGGTGTCGTGTTACAATCACTGCAGGTCCAGTGAGAAGAGTACATTAGATATACTAGAAACGGCATATTAGAGTTAAATCAACAGCGTTTAAAACAAGATTAGGGTGTTTATTCTAAATGCTCATAATACAAATACAGCAGTTTTTTTTTTTTCACTCAGCATCATTTTTGCTAGGAAAAATATTACCATCACTAGGAAATATATATTACACATTTGCACATTTTATCTACTTATAAAAAAAACAAAAACAAAACAGTTTTAAACAGAGAATTAATTGGAAATCTATAGTTTACATCCTTGGCACTGTAAATTTACATACAGAGATTGTGAGCTCTGAGAAACAGTAGCAGACAACGTTCACTACCGATCCTTGCTGCAACGGAGATCCGTTGTCACGGGGTCGTGCTGAATAGTTTGGTGCAACATCAGAGCCAGCAGGCCGGCTCTGTTGGTCATGGCCGTCCTCACGTTCCGCTCCTGCTCAAACAGTTCGTCCAACTTGTACCACTGTGTCCGGAGGAAATGAGAGGTTAGTTTGGCTGAAAGAGATATTTGAGTGTTATTTAGCATCAGAGTGGAAGGCCCTGCTTCAAAAGATGTGGGGGTTTAAATGGGACCATCAATAGGAAGTCATTCCTACAGTTTAATGAGCTGGCTGACACTTTGACATCACCATGCTTCAAATAGACAAAGCAGTGAAGGACACATTCATTTGGACTTACCACCCGGACTCGCTCCAGGTCCACCTCGGCTCTCCTGAGCTTTTCCCAGTTGTAATGTTTGTTGCACTTCCTTTTGGAGACTCTACAATACTCTTTGGTCAGCTCAAACACATTCTTCACTAGAGGGCATCCACACACTTCATCCACTGGAACCTGAACAGAAAAAAAGAACAAGAAAACCAATAAAAATCTATTTGTTAAGGATTAGAATTGTAGGAATTTCATCCAAATCTGGCAGTTGGGACATGGCATGTTGCTTCTCTGGTAGAAAAGGAGCTTGAACTTAATATGAATTAGGACTGGGGATAGATTAAAACGTCAAGAATCGATTTGATTCCGATTCTTAAGATTCAGAATCGATTATCAAGATTTGATTCGATTCCGATATTGATTTGGGTTAGTGTTATTAAAACTGTTTTTTGAGCTGTTGCATGAATTATATGACTGTAGTTCTGCAACATATTACTACTAGTATTATATTGAGATTCAACAGCAAGTATTGGCAGCTAATGATGGATTTAAGGATCAATCAGCTCCCAGAATGCTGATAGAACTGCTTTCAGAAACATCGTGTGGGTCAGAATTACCAAACAGTTCCAGGGCAAACAGAGACGAATGAAATCGCTTTTATTTTTTCCCACATTCCATTTGAATTTTTTTCCATTTTCGGTCTATTTCGGTTTTTTTTTTTTTCGAGAATCTGGTTTTTAGTATTTTATGCAAATGTAACTCAAAGACAGTATATAAAGTAATGAAATATAGACAATTTATGTAATTATAACTGAAAACTTTAATGTTTTCATACCTTTAAACATATTTAAAGGCAAAAACATGGCACCAGTTATTCTAGTGTCCAACAAAACATTCCTTTTTTGGGGATAAACAAAAAAAATACCAAAAGTTGTAATGTAATGACGAAAAACATTTTTTTTTTAAATTGATCTTTAAACATATGTAGTGTAATGATAATGATGGAAAAAAAATAAAAAAATCGATCTTTAGACATAAGACTTAATATGAGAATTGGAAAAATCGATTTTTTTTTTCAACACCAGGCCTAATATGAATACGGGGCACCTTGTTCCACTCTGGAGGAGCCCACGGTGAGGAAGGGGTTGGGGTTTCCCCAGTAGGGAGAAGCTTCACTGCACTGTCGGGTCGGGGGAACGGCTTCTAACTGTTGTTTTTGCATATTCACCAAACAGCAGTTTGGAAAAACCAGACATCTTGGAGTCCCTAGTGTGTGTGTGTGTGTGTGTGTGTGTGTGTGTGTGTGTGTGTGTGTGTGTGTGTGTGTGTGTCAGAAACTGCTCCTAGAAGAGACTGTTGTTCTGCTGAGGGACTTCTACCCCCACACGGGTCACACATCGGTCTGGGCCCTCCACCTACATCACTGCCCCGTGACCTGAACCTGGCTAAATTCACGGATGGATGGTTTCGTTAATGGTTCACCAGCTCTACCTGCCTTGGGATCTCTGGAATGCTCTGGACACAAAACCTGAAGCCTCTTGCAGTACGTCTTGCTCTGGGGGTTGTACACGTCACAGAAGAGTCGGGTTGCCCTGCAGGAACAAGAAACCATTAGGAAACCATGTTATCTGCATAAAAAAGGTCTTTTCTACATTGATGAGTAATGTCTTGTCTCACCCCTCTATTCTTGTGGGGTACATGGAACCAAAGGAGGTCTGACTCTCATACTGTTGAGATAATGAATCAAGACTTATTGTTTGAAGTACACTTTGGGCTTTTGCTGGTCTCCATTAGACATTAGCTGAGGGACCAGAATCACAGGAAATAGTCACCTTTGCATAGCATCTCTCCATATGCCTCAGCGCCACTTTTGGATTGATGGGATGACTGCAAGAGACACAGAAAATCTGCAGGTCTGTGTCCTCACTATCATTTTCATTCACCTGCAATTTTAAAAAGATATTGTTATTCTTTTGCAGGTTTCAGATGGCTCTGAAAGCATCCACGTGCAGTTTGAAATGAACCAGGACCTCCTCATCCTGCTGAACTGCCTGCTCCTTGGCTTTAGCAATGATGCCCTCCAGCTCGTGGAAGCGTCGCTCCATCTCCGTGAGGTGCAGCCGGGCGTTCTGCTGGTCCCTGCGGATCCGCTCCAGCTGCTTTTTACCGTGCTCCTCGGCGATGCAGGGACTCTGCTGCCACTGCTGGATCCGCTGGGGGAGGATCTCGTAGATCCGGCTAAGGATCCACAGGGGGAACATCAGGGCATTTGTACCAAACAGAGTAATTAAGGAATGTTTATGCAAATGTATTAGGGCTGTCAAAGTTAACGCACGATTAACGCGCAGGATTAAAAAAAAAAAAAAAAACACGCATTATATAATTTCTCGTGGTTGGCGGCACCCGTAGCTTGAAGAAAAGTATGGTGAACTACTGCGTGAACTTTTTTTGAAAAGCGAGGAGAGATAGAGAATAAAAAGGGACTTTTGAACAGCAAGTTCACTTTCAAAAAGATGCCAGATGGTTCGCTGGACTAGACTAAAGTTATTTGCATGTTCTGTCGATTTGAAATGAATTACCATGGAAGTACGTTGAGTCTCAAATACACTTGCAGCCAAACACACGACCCATGCAGAGAGCGCACCCCCCCCCCCCCCCCCCCCTCGTCAAAAGCAGACAACGCTGGATATTATACATTTAACTGACCAATGCACTTCTTGTACAATGTTTCTGATGTATATGGTTCATTGTTTTACATTGAGCTGATTTAAAAAAAAACAAGGAATCTTAAGTTGGTCTTTACAAGTGTAAAGTTGGGGATTACATTGTGTTTGTATTTATGAAGGAATGTTACATTCAGGTCAAAAGCTTTTTTGGTGGAAAGTTGAATAAACATTGGCATAAAGCAGCATATTTGCCCTTTCTCATGTTGTTAACAGTATTAAAAACATTAAAAAAAAATACCTTAAGGTAACTTAGAACAGCAAAAAATGTGTGAATAAATGTGCAATTAATCGCGAGTTAACTATGGACCAGAGTTATTACCGTTCACGAAAACGAACGAAATAACGAAAACTAAAATTGAAAAAACAATTTTGTTAACTGAACTAAATAAAAACGAAAGTTAAAAGACAAAAACGATAACTAACTGAAACTATATTGCTTGTTTAGAAAACTAACTAAAACGAACTGAAATTATAGATATCATTTCCTCCGTTTTCCTCCCTGTCAGTATAAGCCTCTTGGTATGATCAATTTATTATGCTCTGGACGTTTATCTCCAACTGGCAGCTACGGCACCTTAACGCCTCACGGCCCTGAGCGTCAAAACTAAAACTAAAACTATTAAAAACTAAACTAAAACTAAGCATTTTTGAAAATATAAAAACTAATAAAAACTAGCAAACCCACACTAAAAACAAATTAAAACAGAAGGAGAAAAAGTCAAAACGAAATAAAACTAAACTAAAATGAAAAATTCAAAACAATTATAACCCTGCTATGGACAACATGCGATTAATCCCGATTTTAAAAATTAATCGTTTGACAGCCCTAAAATGTATACTTCATTCCTTTTTAAAAAACACATGCATAGTGTGACCAAGTCCTCAAATAACATTTGTACAGATTAACTGCTCCAACCGCATCATCCTAGTCCTTTGTTGGACTCTGAGAATACAGCTTGAGCCTGTTTTCTGCAAAGTTATTGAGCATCCCAACCACCCACACAAATATTTGAATGATGCTCTTTCACGGCTTCCTGAGCACCATGCACTGACCTAAACACCCACACATTTAGAAACGGATAACAGCCAACACATTCACGCATGCCAGGCGCCCAGCGTGAGCAGCTTACGCGTAAATGACACTGATTACATAACTTATATCACATTACCTCGGGTATGAGGCCCCAAAGACTATTAAATACATCCCTTTAAAACTGGCAGGTTGAGACATGTTTTGCAGATGTTGGTGATACCTCTGTTGAACCCGTTCACCGGGAAGAACTTTCCCTGAACAAAGTTCATTTTTCACTTCTCATCTGAGTCATCGCAGATTTTTCCTTAATTCCTCATAATAAAGAACATAATAATCCAGGAAGGTCTTACTTGGCTGCTAACTTCATGCCACAGTCTTCAGAACAGTATTTGGAGCCGGGTCTTGATGCATCCACACAGTTTGGTCCCAAACACTGACGGAAGCCTCCAGTGTCCCGAACATCCCCCCTCTCGCTGTGCCTGTTCCTGTCTTTGTGCTTCTGCTTCTGCTTGTGGCGACGAGACTCTTTCTAACAAATAAACAAATAAAAACCACACTTAATGTACAGGGCGTTTGCTGCATCACTAGTATTTACCGTGTGAAAACGGACAGGCAATTGAAATTATGGCAGTTCCTATGAAAGTGTCACTCTTACTTTCTTGTCAAACTTCTTTTCTCGTCTCTTGACGTGCTTAACCTTGATCGCTTTCTTACGCATGACAGGACTGAAAGCCGGCTCTTCGTCATCGTCAGTAGCCCACGACTGCGTAAGAAGAGAGCATTTAATCACTCATCAAGCGTGACTTCCTGATCAAATGTTCAATGCAGCAGATTCAATATCATACGAGTTTACCATGTGGTCGTTGATTCCTGCTGCTCTGTATTGTTGGTAGAGTTCTGCCTCACTGTCGTAGTCGTCCGAGTAGCGCCTCCGTCTGTTCTCCCTCCTTTCACTCAAAGACATTTCCTCTTCCTTTACACGCAGCATTTTCTGTTCAAAAGCAAATTGAACCAGTTTGCACATTTTCAGGAACTTTCATTTAGAGACTAAACAAATACACCAGAGTTTTCACTAATTTCACTTTTACATTGTCCTCTTGGAAGATGCTACAGTATGAACTTGGTAAAACATGGCCAGGAATGTTCTGGTTTAAAACTAAACGTAAGGACTCACCCTGGCTCGGACCTCACACTGCCTGAACCTGCACTTCTGCCTGATTTTGTTTGGGCCTCCAAATTTCTTCATGTCCTTGCAGAAGTCACACTGAGCACAGTCCTCCGTCCTCCGGCAGGGCTCACACTCCCCACACATCCGGACGGAACGCTTCACCTGGAGGGATCAACAAAAGAAAAGATTAAGCAATATTTCACCGATAGACAAGCATATGTATTTGAAACAAATTATGGATATTTACACAGTTTAATTCACAGTTATTTTCATGTTGTTAACTCTTCATAACTTACTTTAGAGCCACGCCGCCTTTCACTTTTATAGTCGGGAGTACTTGGAGTGCTGTATTGTCTTTCATCAGGATCAAATTCCCTCTCCCGGCTCTTCTTTGATCTATATTTTATTTCCAAAGATGGATTTTCTTCTGGTGACCGGAAAAAAAACCAAAGCAAACAAGCCTTGTTAAAACATTTGACAAGAAACAAGCACCGTATTAAAAGAAAAGTTCCTTCTCACCTCTGCACATCATGCAGTACCACTCCTGGATTGCCTTGGCTATTTTCTCAGTGATGTTAATGCAGTGTCCGTGGAACCACTCATTGCAGTTGTCACAGCCACTGCCAATTCAGGGAATAAAGTCAATTCAAATGTGTGAGGACTCGTGAAAGTAAACTCTTCACTGAACAAGAGCACTGGTTGGAAACTTACATCATGAAGCAGTTGATGTCTGGTTTACGGCAAATGCAGTAAAGTGGTGCATTCTCCCCCTCCATAGTGCTGGTCTCAGGTCCACGTGAGCGCTGACTTTTAGACATGTCCTGAAATGGTTTTAAACATCAAAGAGTCAACAGGTTGCTGTGCTACACAGCGACACTGACTCAGTTCTTCAATCTGCCATGGCAAAAACTTACAAGCTCTTATCAAAGCTCACAGTTGTCGACAACTTTTAAAGATCACAGAACAGGGAGGATGTTCTGAGCCAACATAAAACTGGACTTTTAATGAGCTGAAACACCTTTGTAAAACCTCAGACCAAAGAAAGATGGAGATATCTGAGCTGCAAAAATCCCAGATGTTGGACAGCATCGTCACTGCATCACTGAGCCGTGGCTGGAAGAAGTCTTATGGTTTGACCTGCTTTGATTGATTATGTTCACTGATTATTGTCTATACGTTGACGTCAGAACAGGTATCTCTACAGTTTCAGCTGCTATTTTCATTTTTATGTCAAAGGTGAATTTAATCACCCTGCATGAATGAATTTTCATTTTTATGTCAAAGGTGAATTTAATCACCCTGCATGAATGAATGAATGAATTTTATTTTTGTGTTATGTCCAAAGACCCATCCCTTAAAGGATTATAAGACACCAGAAACAGAAAATCATCAATACATAATATCACACGCATTTAATTGGGAGCTGCACAATCTACACCGGAAAAACAAAATAAATAAATCAAAAACCAGAATGGATATTTTTACATATATGTTACTTTTCTTCGCCTATCCCACGCTTTCTCCAAATAGTCAGCAAGTGCAAATACTTTATGATCAAAAATCCATTTGAGTCTCTCAGCATCGCTTACCCACATCAAATCCAAATTCTTACACCTATCAAATAATTTTGCAAGTAAAAGTGAAGGGCCAGAAGTGCCATGCGGATGGCAACAAGGCATTTTCATCATCATGTATTAAGTGGATATAAAAATATATTAATTTATGAATTCAGGTTGAGAATGAGTTCATCAATTCATGACTAACTAGTCTAATTTCTGAAATATTTCTTCTTTCAATAGTTAAATTAGCTTTAAAAATGAATTGATTATTAAATCATATAATTACAAAGATATAGTTTATTAATAGAGAAATAAATAACTGAATTTGAAAATGCATTTAGGATCACGGTTCAATTAGAGGGATTTACGAAGATAATTAAACCTTTCCAAGTTGCATTTGATAAATTTTTTGAATTTATTAGCTTCTGCTTTTCTCTTTTGATTGCCACGGCCATTTGTAATCCATTAATCGATGTATTAAAATTGAATTGAACTAAATTAACCAGGAAACATGATCAGCTCGTAGATAAACTGATCCGGTAGCAAATTGTGTCATTTGTTATTCAGAATAGCAATTTTGTTTCTTCTATGTCTAAACTTAGGTGGCGTTGTGGTTGCAATGAGCTAAACTGAGCAAAGATGAAACTTTGAGGAGTTAAAATCACTTTTAGCTCCAAAGTAAACATGAATTCTGCAACACGACGAACAAACGTCTCCCAACAATGATTTAACTAACGGTTATTCAGCTACAACTCCCGGAACATGAACTATCATCTTAATACTGACCATGTTGCAGAATCGTAACAGTCTTCTGGTTCTCGATAAAGAAGATAAAAGCAAAAAGGAAATAATAATTTGTCCAAACGCAGCCCAGCAGCTAGCGAGCTAGCATCGCCTCGGTCAGGTCGTTCGTGATTGGTCCAGGTTGTTCTTCGTGGGTTAGGATTCACCTGCACCAGGAAGTAGCGCCCCCTAGCGGCCTGACCGGTGCATGTCAACCACAATGGGTTTTAACGGAATAAAAAAACACGCACGCTGTTAACAAAAGATCATCTTTGACTTTGAACAAATGTTGAGGCGTCATATTAGTAAAACCAGTACTCGAGTTGTAAAAAAAAAATCAGGGGGGATGGTGGATTTTATCATATAGGGACAGATAATTTGTGCTGATTACAAATAATATAATATATTACAAATAATAGCACTGACCAAAACACCTGCAGAAATACTGCAGGAATGACATAGCAGCAGTTAAATGCAGCCTTCTGTAACCTTTAAATATCCACTGGGCCTACATCAAATACATCAAAACACAACAATAAAAAACAGATTCCTGAACTTATCAATGTGACTCTGTCCTTCACAGGATAAGTAAAATGGATCCCTGCAAAAACTCAAAATCTTAACAAGAATATTTGTCTTATTGCTAGTTAAAATGTCTCATTTTAGTAAAAGAAATCTCATTACACTTAAAACAAGACTCATCACTGGAAAAAACAACAATTTTCACCTGTTTCAAGTAGATTTTCACTTGAAATAAGTAGAAAAATCAAGATTTTTTGTAATAAGAAGATACATCTTGTCCCACTGGCAGATTTTCCTACTAATTTCAAGTGAAAATTTACTTGAAACAGGTGAAAATTGTGACATTTTTCTGGTGTTATTTTTCTGGTGATGACTCTAAATGTTGAAATAGCAGTAAAACCACATTCATTGATGAAATGACATAAGGGATGGAAAGGGGGGATGGCAGTTTTACTGGGGGGATGATTTGGACCATTTTTATTTCAGGACGGATGCCATCATCCCCCCTCATCCCCCCTCAACTCCAGTACTGAGTATTTCAGAGTATGACTTGAGACTGAATAGAAAAAAAGAACAAACTGAATTACTCAAGAAACACTGATGGAAAAATGGGAGGGATATTTGAAATCCTGATGAATATAAGGTCCTGTGTTACAACCTGCAGCAAGAGAAGTAGAAGAGAAACTCTCCTCCAGCTCCCCAGCCACAATATGACGTCATGTGACGTGACTCTCCCCTCTAATGCCAGTAAGCAAGCGTTTAAACAGGCTCACATTTTCATGATTTGCCATTTTTGTGTGCAAAAACTAATTTGTATATCCTATAAAAGTGAAAAGGTAGAAAAAATTTTCTCTCAAGATTTTTATGTATAAGAGAAAGTGAAAAATGTGTCCATTTTCATTTCACAGATGAGAATCAAAACTGGGCTTTAAATACAAAAAATGTTTAAGTTAGCTTTTGGGAAAGAATTGTACACGTGGTTCAAAGTACAAAACTGTTTGGCTGTTTTGACTGTTTCACATCTTATACGAAACATTTTTAGTGAGATTTTTTTTATTTGTACCATCTCTTTGAAGAGCATGATCTTTCTCAACCAAACCAGGGATTAGAGGCAGCTGCTGGAAATGATGGAGGTCTGTAGATATGTGAACAAAACATTGTGAATGGCTCCTCTCTGCCATTTCAGTGGATCAATACCCCCCCAAAACACACACATCCTTGGATATAATCTTGCACCTCCTTTTTTTTCCAAACCTATAAATTAGAAATACTCTGCTACCCAGGGGTGTGTTAGAAAAGGAGGATGCCAGAGCAGCTGTTGAGGCTGTGCATGTGCATGAGGTCCAGGAGAATAGAATAGAATAGAATAGAATAGAATAGAATAGAATAGAATAGAATAGAAAGCCTTTATTATCATTATACTGGTACAATGAGATTAGGCAGCAGTTCCGTAAAAGTGCACACATGTAAAGACTATGTAAACAAGGACTGTAAACAACAAAATGAAAAACAGGAAACATAAATATATACACTATAAAAAAGAGTGAATGGGAGAATAAAAATGTACATGAATGAGTGGAAGAATATTGCACTTGAAAGGATGGAAGAATATTGCACATAGATAAGTAAGGAATATTGGAACATTATGGATAGAAAATAGAAAATAGAAAATATTGCACAGTATGAGGTAGTTTACTGGTTTAGAAAGTTCACAGCTTTGGGGAAGAAGCTGTCCCTGAGTCTTTTTGTTCGGGTTCGTAAGGACCTGAAGCGCCTACCAGAGGGCAACAGGTCGAAGAGATGGAAACCAGGGTGGGTGTTGTCCTTTAAAATGTTCCTGGCCCTGTTGAGGCAGCGGGAGCTGTAGATGTCAGACAGGGAGGGCAGAGGGCAACCATGATCTTCCGTGCTGTGTTTGCCTCTGCAGCCTCTTCCTGTCTGCCTCCGTGCAGCTGGAGTGTCACACTGTCACGGCATGTGTCAGCAGGCTCTTGATGGTGGAACGGTAGAAGGTCACCAGCGTGTGTTCAGGTGCTCCTTCCTGAGCACCCTCAGGAAGTGCAGCCGCGGCTGAGCCTTCTTGACCAGTGCAGTGGTGTTGACAGACCAGGATAGGTCTGCAGTGATGTGGACTCCCAGGAACTTGAAGGACTGCACTTGCTCCACACAATCACCGTTGATGTGCAGGGGGGCGGGGGCGGCTCTGTTCCGCCTGAGATGTGCTCAGGGCTCTGCCCTGCAGGAGGATAGTGGTGTTTGTGCACACGGGCGTGAGCCGGAGGGACGGGTGGGTGAGACGGAGGCGCAGTGGGAGGCTGGAACTCGCGTCCTGGACAGATCCGTCCACCTCTGACTGAATACAGCGTCTGGGATCACAGACTTCCTAAAAGATGACATAAAAGGTAAGTAGACTAAATGTTAGATCAGAATAAAGGAGGATGAACGGCCAGTTTAGGGGTCTCCTTGCGGAGATGGACCTGACTTATCTGAGATGTGAACTAAGAATCATAATGTATGAAACAGTTGTGGTTGCTCATCATGAAAGTAGGAAGGCAGGAGGTTCCCCCTTATGATCCAGGTCCTGGTCCAGGTTTCTTCCCTCCTAAAGGGGAGTTTTTCTTGCCACTGTTTGGATTAAGGTTTTTCTCCCACTAGGAGTTTTTACCTGCCATTGTTTGTTATGTTATATGTAATAATTTCTCGGGGATTTATGTTCTGGTCTCTGGAAAGATCCTAGAGACAACTTCTGTTGTAATAGCCATTATATAAATACAATTGAAATGAAAATTGAAATGGAAAGTGATGTACGTTTGGCCGTTAATACTTTTTGAAGTTTATATTCACTCTAGCTTCATTTCAGTTTGATTTATTTAGGCATGACAGGTTATTATAGTTGTGGATGATAAGATGGACGTAAATTATGTGTACACACACACACACACACACACACACACACACACACACACACACACACACACACACACACACACACACACACACACTCTTACAGCTATCACGTATCCGTGTGCTGACTTATAGCTACATTTTAAATGTTTTTCCACAATGGTGATTAATAATTGATTAAGCTCTCAGCATTTTCCCAGATGTCCACTCATCACAAACAACCACAAATCCCACATCCACTGCTGAGCTCTGCTCTGCGGTCGCTGCAGCCTCTTCATGTTTAAATCATAATGATCTGCTGTTAAATGTGTGAAATGACTCTTATGTTGCATCCGGTGGGTGCAGCGTCGGTAGAGACCATGATGGATGACGGACAGACGTCTACAAGTATGAATGGAAAGAGGCGAGGCAGAAGAGCGTCAGAGCCGCCCCCCAGAGTCAGCTTCACCACAGCTCACACAGGTACGAGAACAGAGAACAGCACAGGTGTCTTCAGTATTCACATTCATTACTCAGGTAGAAGTATAGATACTAGAGTTTAAAAATACTCCTGTAGAAGTTGAAGTATCAACTCAAGTTTTTTACTCAAGTAAAAGTATAAAAGTACTGGTTTCAAAACTACTTAAAGTATAAAAGTAAAAGTAATGTAAGGGAGAAAAAAGCCATTAAGGACAAAAGCCATTGAAAATGAATGTATCTTAGTATAATGCAAATATATTAAAGAACCATATATGTGTACTATTGAGCACTAACATGTGTTTCAGAGAGCAGGAGATATGATGACTAGTTGCCTATAAGTATTGTAATGGTGCAAAAAGTCAAACTTCAGAGGCATGTTATCATTTATCCTAACCTTTATTGGAATGTACATCCAAGTTTAGTTGCAGGAATCTGAGGGAACGGATGTAAGAACAAAACTGGACAAGAACATCTGAAACAACCACAACCAAATTCACTCTATCCGGATGGCACAATTTAACTGGATAGTTTTTTTTAAAGGCTGAAATGAAATAGAGTAACGAGGCTGTTTTTTTTTTTTTTAACTTCTTTTTATTTCTTTTAACAAGTTTAGACATATAGTGCAGTCATACAGCCAAAAATACAGCAAGGGTGTCAGCATGAAGTAGTCCGTGGGTTTCTGCATCTGTTCATTGTCCGTGTGTCACATAATCCCTATGAGGATGAGAGTCCATAGGCAGAGGGGGTATGAGTGCACATGTACCACAGTGCACAATTAAGAGAGAAAAACCACAAATAAAAAAAAAAAAAAATTAATAAAAAAAAATCAAGAATACCACAACAAAAGAAAGTCACTTCTCACATATAGCAGATCACATCAGTTGAGGAAATATGAAATAATTGGCGACCATTTAATCGAGAAGACATCCATTTTTAAATGTAGCCTTGCTGTTATGTTTTCCATGTAGAAAATCTCCTTAACCTTCTCCTTCCATTGGGTCACTGTGGGGGGCTGGGGCTTCAGCCAGGAGACCGTGATCATCTTCTTAGCCGAAACAAGAAGGACTCTCAATAACAATCTTTGATTATCATCTAGATCTTCTGGTAATATTTCTAGTATAAAATAAGATGGCTCTAAAGGTAGTTCAACGTTTAGACATCCCTTAATTTCATCTTTTACATTTTGCCAGAATCCTAGTAGTTTTGGGCAATCAAATAGAATGTGGGTATGATCTCCTACTAGCCCACAGCCCCTCCAACACTGATCTGAGGTGCGAGCAAATTTCGACGTGATAAGAGGGGTCCTAAAGAATCTCATCTTAATTTTCCACTCAAATTCCCTCCACATGGGGCTATTTGTCGTTTTATGTCCCTCCCTGCATGATGTTTCCCAATTTTCATCTGAAATTATGGTGTTCATCTCTAATTCCCATTTTTCCTTGATGTCCAGGCTGTTATCTGTTAGTTCTTCCTGTAGTATTCTATATAGGTGTGATATTATCTTTTTCTTAATTTTCCCCTTAATTGTTTGCATAAAAAACTGTTCTATATTGGATGGCAAAGCAGTTATTGCATCCCATTCTTTGTGTTTCTGTAAATAGTGCCTTAGTTGAAGGTACTTAAAAAAGTCATGGGTTGGAAGATTGTGTTTGCGTTGTAGCTGTTCAAAAGACATCAGGACTTCTCCTTCAAATAGTTGATCCAGTAAGATTAAACCATTCTCTTCCCACTTCTTGAACCTTATGTCTAATGTAGAGGGGAGAAAATCCACATTATGTGCAATTCTCATTACTCTAGATATCGAGGTGGGGAGTTTCATCTTTTTTCTCACCCTTGACCATACTTTTAAAGTAGTTTTCACCCACTGGTTTGGGATTTTGTTTTTCCCCCAGATTTCACAACTCGTGAATGGAAATGTATCTAAGGGCAGTTTTGGGCACACACTCCGTTCCATCTCGACCCAAATGGTGTCCTTATCCTGAGTTATCCATGCGACCATTGATCTGATCTGGGCTGCCCAGTAATATTTTTTCAGGTTAGGAAGATTTAGGCCTCCATCTTGTTTTGAGCATAACAGTCTTTTAAATTTAATTCTGGGTCTTTTATTTTGCCAAATAAATTTAGATAGCCAGCTGTTAATTTTTTTAAATGTAGAAATGGGGACCTCTATGGGGAGGGACTGAAACATAAAGAGCAGCCTGGGTAGCACATTCATTCGTACAGTTTCCACTCTTCCTATTATGGACAGAGGGAGGATTTCCCATCGTGTAAGATCGTTTTTAATTTCACCCAACAATTTACCATAATTAGCCTTAAACAATTGCGATACATCAGAAGTTATAATGATTCCTAGATATCTGAACCCCTGGTTAGACCATTGAAATTTAAAGCTTCCTGCCAAACTTGCTGGCCAATCCCCTACCAACATCATTGCCTCAGACTTAGATTGATTAATCTGATAACCAGACACTTCACCATATTCCTTTAAATTTTTTATCAATGCAGGGACAGAGGAGATTGGGTCACTGATGTATGCTAATAGGTCATCCGCGTAGAGCGAAATTTTGTGTTCTGTCTGACCTTCATCTTTTATGCCTTTTATAGTTTCGTTTTGCCTAATTGATGCCGCTAGGGGTTCTATATTTATGGCAAAAAGCAGGGGACTGAGGCAGTCCCCCTGCCGGACCCCTCTCTCAAGGTTAAAAAAGTCTGAACAACAACCGTTCACTCTAACTCGCGACCTTGGGTTTGTATATATCACCCTTACCCATTCTACAAACTTCTGGTGGAATCCCATTGCGGCTAATGTTTTGTACAGAAATTGCCAGTTAACGGTGTCAAACGCTTTCTGTGCGTCAAAACTGATTAGCATAGAGGTTTGCATGTGCTTCTTAGCACATGTTATAATATTCAGTGTTCTCCTTATATTATTGGTTCCCTGTCTTTCAGGTATGAAGCCTGTCTGATCCACGTCAATCAATTTTGTTATAATCTTCTGCATCCTTTTTGCCAGAATACTGGTTAATAATTTTTGGTCATTACATATTAAACTAATGGGTCTATATCCTTCACAAAGTGTCGGGTCCTTACCATCTTTGTGGATCACTGAAATAATAGCTTCCGACCATGTATTTGGTGGATCGCCTTTGGAGAGAGAGTGGTTAAAAACTTTTGTTAGTACTGGCACTAAGTCATCTATGAAGCATTTATAAAATTCTCCAGGGAGTCCGTCGCTCCCTGGGGATTTGTTGTTTTTTAGTTTTTTGATGGCTTCCCGAATTTCCAATTCTGTTATATCTGATATCATGTGTAATGCTTCTTCTTCTGACAGTGAGGGTAAGTGTAAACTGGCCAGAAAAGATTCAGCATTGTCATCTTTTGTTTGTAATTTAGGCTCTGCATAGAGGTTTTTATAGAATGATGCAAAAGCATCTGTTATTTCTTTTGGATGAGATACTATTTTTTTCATTGAGGGGTGCATAATCTTGGATACCACACGGCTAGCCTGAGATTTCCGGAGTTGAAAAGCTAACAAGCGGCTAGCTCTGTTCCCCATTTCATAATAACGTTGTTTTGAAAATCTTAAAGCCCCCTCCGCTTTATATGTGAGCAGCTTATCTAAGGCCTTCCTAGTTTCTTTAAGTTCTAATAGGATATTATGTGCCCCAGTGGTTTTATGTTCCAATTCCAGCCGCTTTATTTTGCTTTCTAACTTAAGTTGTTCTTCCAATCGCATTTTCTTTAGTCTTGATGCAATTTGAATCATTTTCCCCCTTATTACTGTTTTAGCTCCCCCCCACAGGATTGATGGTGTTACCTCTCCATTATCATTTATCTCAAAATATTCTTCTAGGTCACGTTTCAGCTCTTGTACTACGCCTGTATCAGTCAGTAACGAAACATTTAGTCTCCAATACCTAAAAAAGTTTTCTCTACCTAGATCCACATTTAAAACAACAGGTGCATGGTCGCTCAGTGTTATTGGTTCCATGTGGCAATCTGTTATTTTATATAAATGTTGTCGGGATACACAAAAGAAATCGATCCTGGAATAGCTGTTATGAACATTTGAAAAAAAACTGAAATCTCTCCCTTTTGGATTTTTAAATCTCCAAGGGTCGACGAGTCCTGATTCTGAAATTACATTGTTAAGTATCTTTGTTTTTTTAGTTTGGGGACCGCCCTCCGCAGGTATTCTATCTAATCTTCCATCTTGTATGGAATTAAAATCGCCCCCGACTATTAGCATGCCCTTTGCGTTGCTAGCAATAACGTTTGCTATTTCCCTGAAAAAATTTTGATCACATTCGTTTGGAGCATACACGTTCAAAATGGATATCTCCATCTCCCCTATTGTACCTACTATCATGACAAACCTCCCCAATTTATCCTCAATAACTTTTTCTAAAGAGAAGGCCAGTGTCCTATTAATTAAGATAGCTACCCCCCTCTTTTTTCCTGATGAAGCACTATATACTTGATTTACCCACTCCCTCTTTAATTTTCTATGTTCTCCTTCTGATAGGTGAGTTTCCTGTAGTAAGGCAATTGAGCAATGCATTTTTTTTAGCTGGTTATGTATCTTTTTTCTCTTGATGGGATGATTCAATCCACGGACATTATAGGTGACAATGATCAAGTTATTCATTTACATATGAGAAAAAGTTAAGTTTGTCTCTCAGTTTTGTTCCCCCACGAATCTTCAGCTTCAACACAATGCACCTATTGAATGTCTGCAATACGGCATCTGACTGCACACTTAAAGTAATAAGAACAAACATCGAACATGATGTAAATAATGAACATACACACATAGAAAGGCAAAAATTGACTTCCAAACATCCAACTGGTTGAAAACACATAGCCTACTAACCAGTTTCCCTGAGGACAGAGAGTTGTGACTATAACCTCTCTGGGTAAACGCACGTAGTGCTGCTGCAACTATCTAACAGCCAAATTGGTGATTAGAGTTGCATATTTGCTATAGCAAAATAAAACAAAACAAAACAATAAAAGCCCTTTCTCAAACGAGGGGGGGAGAAAAAAAAAAAAAAACAAACCCTGTTACTTCTTAAAAATGTTTCTTCATTTTTTTTTTTTTTCCTTTTTTTTTTTTTTTTTTTAAATATTTAACAGTCTAGCCAAATGTATCTCTCAGATGCCTGGTCCATAGCCAGCGCAGTCTTATTTTTTTCTGAAACAGTTTACTTACATCTCAGAGTCTTTTATTTTTCACCCTGAACAAAAGTCCGCAGGTCCGCGTTTGTCATCCTTTGCGGCTCCTTTGATGATGCCGGCGCCTTAGATGAAGAGCCGCGCTGCAGCAGTTTCTCCTGAAGAAGCTCCCATTCATCCACCTTAACATGTATCTCCATCTCCTTGAGAACGGGGGCCGCGTCTGCGAGGGTGGAGAAGGTCCTGACGCCGGAGTCCAGATGTATTCTCAGCTGGGCAGGGAACGGGGATTGCGCTCTGACGTTTCTCTCCTTCAGTTGTTTGATCACCTCTCGCACCTGCTTGCGCTTCTTCTGCACGTCTGATGTGTAGTCCTGATCAAAGAAAATCTTCTGTCCCTGATGAGTCACCCCACGTTTTTTCCAGGCAAGTTGGAGTATCTTGTCCTTAATCCTGTAGTCAGAGAATCTAACAATGATAGATCTCGGAGGAGCGGGGTCCTTTGGTTTCATGGTTAGTGCGCGGTGCGCTCTCTCCACGCACAGGTCCGTCTCCTCCGGTAGATCAAAGGAGGTGCGCAAAAAGTCCGTAACGAACTTGGCCATATCATTCCTTTCCTCGCCCTCTTTCACACCATATATGCGCAGGTTGTTCCTTCGTGCTCTTGACTCAAGATCATCACATTTGGCGGACAGTTTAGCCTCTCTCTGAAGTAAATGGTGGATGGCCCTCTCATGACGCAGCGTTTTATCATCCACATCGCTCACCCTCTGCTCCACGTCGGTGACCCGCTGCTCCAACATAGTCGTGCGCTCCAGAACATCTCCCAGGGTGGATTCAACCCTGGATAAGCTTACTTTCGTGTCTTGGGAGGCCTCCGCATGCTCTCTTCGCAGGTCCCGTAGTTCTGCAAGCACCGCCGCCATGTTCTCCTCCGTACACGTTTCGGCGTCCGTCTTATCTCGTTTCCCGTCTTTTTGGGACAAGTTATTCTTCTTTTCGACATTCTTTCTTGAGGTGGACATCTTGGACTATTTTTGGTCGGAGATGCAAGTTTTAAATATTGATTTGGCTAGCTTTTAAGGGTTTTTCCCCCGCAGCGTGAGAATCAGGCAGCTTCTCCTACCATGACGTCACCGGAAGTCTACGAGGCTGTTTTTAAAATGTAAGGAGTAAAAAGTACAGATAATTGCGTGAAAATGTAAGGAGTAAAAGTAAAAAGTCGTCTGAAAAATAATTACTCCAGTGAAGTATAGATAACAAAAATTTCTACTTAAGTAAGGTAACGAAGTATTTGTACTTTGTTACTTGACACCTCTGGAGAACAGGCCAGGAGCTGTAGGACTATGAGATAACAGCCCTACCTTCTCTTCCAAAACAAATCTTTTTCATCTCCTGTGAATCTCCACAAAGTTGTCCATGCTTTTATTCTGTCTCGCCTGGATTATTGTAACGCCCTTTTTCTCAGTCATCACTTCACCGCCTTCAGTTGGTACAAAACCCCACTGCTCGTCTGATCACTGCCTCAAGAACATCTGAACATATAACTCCAATTCTGTCGTCCCTTCACTGGCTTCCTGTTCAAAATCACATTGATTTTAACTTTTTATGGCTGACTTTCAAGGCCCTAAATAACCAAGCCCCTAGTTATTTTAAAGAACTTTTATACCTGCCAGGGCTCCCTCAGATCAGCAAGGCCTTCTGATCATTCCCAGGGCCCAAACGTTGGAACTCTTTACCTGCTGAGATCAGGGGTCCGTTTCACAAAGCAGGTTCAACAAACTCTGAGTCTAATCCTGAACTCTTAGTTGATCTACTCTGAGATCGGAAACTCTGAGTTTTCTGTTCCAGAACAGCGGATTTGAGGTAATTTACTCAACTCTAAGTAGTTTCACCGGGAGTTAAGCGCGAGCGTGAGGGAAATAAAAAGCCAGCATCAGTAGATCGCTGATACAAGGATTCACCATGGCAACCGGCGACACAAAAGAGCGACATACATTTTCTTTTTTTTCTTTTTAACTTTATTTATCTTTTCAATTTACAAAATCCCTTTGAGGAAACGTTAGTTTGCATCTGAAGATCCACATACTTCACGCCACTGGAGTTAGAAGCGTTAATACGTGCGTATGGCGAGTATGAGAGCATATTTTGAAAAAAAAAAATGAAATTTTATTGTCAATTAGATCAGGGCCGTCAATTGGGTACGGCAGCCGCCACACCACGGCTTCAGGGGAGAATGTAAATGTTTTTTTTTTAAATACATTTATGGAATTACTCTGTATCTATTTGTATTGATGTATTCTATTACTTCATACATATAAAATAACTACAAATGCATATCAGAACAACATGATGGATTTCAGTAGGTATTATCTATCCCAACACTTGTACCCCCCCCTCATCTTGAAATGTCCCAGCGTCCCTGACGACAGTGGTCTCTATCAATCTGGTTTTTAGTGCGCTCTGCAGATATAATATATGTCCTGCCATTTTCTTTCTTTTTATTTAAATTGATTTATTTTATTATATTTATGTTACTTATGTAATGACTTATGCACTTCATCCACTTTATTTCTCATACTGTATTTGTTTATTTAATTCCTTGATGCCTGACTGTCCACGGCAATGTTCTGACTGTAATTGGAACTTTTAAATAAAGTTTTAAATAAAGTTAAAAAAAGTGCGCTCTGCAGTGTTACTAACTTACAAAAATTAAAATGAAGCAGACAACCATGCAATAAAAAAAAAAAGAAAGAAGGCAAGTGATGGGTCCAGAATATATTAACGAGGCTGTTAGCCACTGATGGATTAATTATGCAAGTTCATCTCAAAGTAAGATATAAATCCTCTTATACATCTGTTTAAGGGAAATATTTGACTTTTTTTTACTCTCCCTCTCCTTTTTGCATTTGGACTTTAACTGTTTGAAGTTAAACGGGGATGTCCCTGTGATATTGTTGCACTGACATAGTGAATAAAATACGTTGCGTTTGTCAGATACGCCTTTTCTGCTCTCTAACTCTGCCGCTTGCTGTCCGTGGTGCAGAAAACGGATGCGTATCGCGTAAAGACCCATTGGCTGAATTGACGCCACTGAGGGAGGAGACAGAGAGAAACTCCAGGTTCGCTGAAATAAACCTGGTCCCGACCAGGTTAGATTCAGAGAGTCTGTTACTACGGTAACTGACCGAGAGCTTAAGTTACCTCTCTTTGTGAAACAGGCTAGAGTTAACCCTCTTTCTCTGGTTTGAGTTACCTCCCTTTGTGAAACGGAAAACTCAGAGTTTCCCTCATTTCAGGGTTAACAGACTCAGAGTTCTCACTAAACCTGCTTTGTGAAACGGGCCCCAGGTCAGCTAAATCCCCCACTGCTTTTAAATCTTCACTAAAAACATACCTTTTTAGAAAAGCTTTTATTGTGGTGTGAATATTGTTATTAATTTTAGACTTGTTTATTGCTGTCATATGTTCTTATCCACTATGCACTGTAGTTTTATCTTAATGTATTTTATTGTTCTTGGGAAGCACTTTGTAACTTTATTAAGAAAGGTGCTATATAAATCAAGTTGATTTATTATTATTATTATTATTATTATTATTATTATTATTATTATTATTATTATTATTATTATTATTATTATTATTATTATTATATTATTATTATTATTATTATTATTATTATTATTATTATTATTATATCATTATTATTATTTTTCATTTATTTATGTATTATTTAATTTAGTATTATTTATTATTATTATTATTGTATTTATTATTATTATTATTTATTTATTATTATTATATTATTATTATTTATGTATTATGTATTCATTTATTTATTTATTCATTTATTTATGTATTATTATTATTTTATTTAGTATTATTATTTATGTATTATTATTTATGTATTATTATTATTATTATTATTATTATTATTTTTATTATTATTATTATTATTATTATTATTATTATTATTATTATTATTATTATTATTATGTGTGTTGATTTGCAGGATCTTTGAATGAGATCAGCGGTTTATCAGAGCAGATCTCAGGAGCAGATGAGGACGCTGCATCACCTCCAGCTGACGTCTCCGGGAACATTTTGCATGAAACAAAAAGTAAGCTGACCCTGAATTCTGTTTATGCTTTAACTTTCATGGAGATTTATTATTTGTTCATTTGGATCTGACACAGCTGCAGGTTATAAAAACAGCTGTGAGAGTGGGGCAGCTGGAGTTTTATCTCCTCCTGGTCAACATCCTGCAGAGAAAGAGCCACATCCACCCCCCTCAGAGACAACTGCACCCTCCAGGAGTCCAAAGAGCACAAAGAGCACAGAAACCACCCGCACTGACGCCGAGGCCGATGGGAGTGGTGAGTACGTGTTGATGTTCCTGCTAGGATTCTTCTGGTACACACTGCCCGTCCAAAAAATAGTCACTAATATGTTGTTGGACCGCGTTCATCTTTGATTGCAACATTCACTGTGGCATCGCTCCGATGAGATTCTGCAACATCACATTTATTTCCGTACAGAGTTGCATTCATTTTTCTCTGAGATCTTGTACTGATGATGGAGAGATTCTCAGTGGGGGTCAGTCCATGGATGACAATGATGTCTCATGCTCCCTGAGTCCGATGAACCCTGACATCGTCATGTTGAATACGACCGCGTCATCAGGGAATAAAACGTGCTGGAGAACCAGGTCCTCCAGTATCTTCAGGTGGTCGGCTGACCTCATAACGCTGCTGGACATAGACCTGACCAAGTGCAGCAACCCCAGATCATACAACAAGCAACATTCATGTGCAATATTCTTTCACTCATTTATGTGCAATATTCTTCCATTCAATCATTTTCATAGTGTATATATATTTATATTGTCTGTTTCTTATTTTGTTTTTACATAGCCTTTTACATGGGTGCACCTTTATGGAGTTGCTGCTTAATCTCATTATATTATTATACAGGACTGTCTCAGAAAATTAGAATATTGTGATAAAGTTCTTTATTTTCTGTAATTAAATTAAAAAAACAAAAATGTCATACATTCTGGACTCATTACAAATCAACTGAAATATTACAAGCCTTTTATTATTTTAATATTGCTGATTATGGCTTACAGTTTAAGATTAAGATTCCCAGAATATTCTAATTTTTTGAGATAGGATATTTGAGTTTTCTTAAGCTGTAAGCCATGATCAGCAATATTAAAATAATAAAAGGCTTGCAATATTTCAGTTGATTTGTAATGAATCCAGAATGTATGACATTTTTGTTTTTGTAATTGCATTACAGAAAATCACAATATTCTAATTTTCTGAGACAGTCCTGTAATGACAATACAGGATTTCTATTCTATTCTATTCTATTCTATTCTATTCTGTTCTATTCTATTCTATCATAGCCCAGCCCCCACAGGTAGGCATGATGGGAGCATCAATTCATCCACCTCTCTTCTCCCCCTGACCCTCTGGAACTCTGGGTAAATCTGGACTCCTGAAACCACATCTTCCTTTGATCCAGAGTCTGATCTTTACGCTCTCTGTCGGACTGAAGCCTTTTGTTTGATCATGGTCACTGATAAGTGATCCGTTCAGTCCCTTGGCTTCCTTCATTGTTGTGTGGAAATGTTCTTCTTTTCACTATTAAACATAGCAGTGACTTCTACTGTTGATTTCACCAAACGCTAAAGTTTTCTCCGCTTGATGCCAATAGTTTGACCCTTCTGAAGCAGATGAACGTCTCTCCCCCGACTGGAGGATCTACCTGGTTATTGAATGTGCAGCTAGTAACCATCCCTGCAGTTATTGTAGCACGGAGGCTCCAGCCAGTTTACTGAGTAAACAGAGACAGGCAGGGCTGAGATCCTCAAACCAACTGTAGTTGGAGGTGTCCAGGTCAAAGTTCAAGCGCTGGGGTGACTGAGCCTTTTCCATTGCCCCCCCCCCGGCTCTGGAACAAGCTCCCCTGCAACTACACACCATCTCTGACCTGGGCCTTTTTAAATCAAGGCTTAAAACATATTTATTTAGAATGGCTTTTAATATCCAGTAGTGTGGTGACACTTTTTATTATTTTATTCTTCATTATTTTTTTTTCTGTCTCATGATTGTATGTTGTATTTCTGTATGTTTTATTCTGTAAAGCACTTTGGCTCACCTAGAGGTGGCTGTAAAGGGCCAGTACTGGAGTTGAGGGGGGATGAGGGGGACGGCATCCCCCCTGAAATAAAAACGGTCCAAATCATCCCCCCTGTAAAACTGTCATCCCTCCTTTCCATCCCTTATGTCATTTCATCAATGAATGTGGTTTTACTGCTATTTCAACATTAAGAGTCATCACCAGAAAAATAACACCAGAAAAATAAGTTATTTGACCATTTTCACCT
Organism: Cololabis saira; assembly: GCF_033807715.1. Taxonomy (NCBI): domain Eukaryota; kingdom Metazoa; phylum Chordata; class Actinopteri; order Beloniformes; family Belonidae; genus Cololabis; species Cololabis saira. The sequence goes on from NC_084594.1 coordinate 43,275,266, forward strand.
GTTTCAAGTGTATTTTCACTTGAAATAAGTAGGAAAATCTGCCAGTGGGACAAGATTTATCTTCTTATTACAAGCAAAAAAATATTGTTCCACTGGCAGATTTTTCTACTTATTTCAAGTGAAAATCTACTTGAAACAGGTGAAAAAATGTTGTTTTTTCCAGTGATGAGTCTTGTTTTAAGTGTAATGAGATTTTTTTACTAAAATGAGACATTTTAACTAGAAATAAGACAAATATATTCTTGTTAAGATTTTGAGTTTTTGCAGTGATCCATGTTACTTATCCTGTGAAGGACAGAGTCATATTGATAAGTTCAGAAAAGTGTTTTTTATTGTTGTGTTTTGATGTATTTGATGTAAGCCCAGTGGATATTTAAAGCTTACAGAAGGCTGCATTTAACTGCTGCTATGTCATTCCTGCAGTATTTCTGCAGCTGTTTTGGTCACTGCTATTATTTGTAATATATTATATTATTTGTAATCAGCACAAATTATCTGTCCCCATATGATAAAATCCACCATCCCCCCTGATTTTTTTTTACAACTCAAGTACTGTATGTGAATAAAGTACATCTACATTTAGATCTCTCACTCTGCGTCTCTTTTTCCTTCCATGAGAGATCTCTGCGCTGCCGTCCTGCTGTCCTGCCTCTTCTGCCGCCCGCTGGACTGCGTGCTAGCCGCGCTGAGAGGATGTGACTGGTGCGTGTGGTCGGCGTGCTGGTACGTGTGCGGCTGCGAGCGCGCCGGCCTGCAGCCCCTGCTGGACGTCACCCACGCCTGCGGTGGGCCCTGCAGGAGTGCAGTGTTCCGCTGGCTGCTCTGCGACTGTCCCGTCTGCGACGTCTGCCTGCAGGCCGGAGAGTGTCTGGACCTCGCCATGGAAATGTCCCAGATGCTGAACCACTGACACCAGAAACAAGCCCACACGAAGCAATGACAACCTTTATTTGTTAAAAAAAATCTCCTCAAAGCCAACTGTGGGGGAGAGACAGATGACACGGCGGGTGTTAGGGCGAGTAGGAGACAGGAGCGAGTAGCGTGGAGTTTTAAAAATGCAAAACAAAATCAGAACGGCAACACTTGATCAAACACAGCTCAAAAAGTTTGGATTGAACGGCCGAAGACAAGTACAAACTGTCACAGCCAGTCATTAAATAAACAAGAACAAAAATAAAAACAACAGAAAACCCACTCAGATATTTTTGGCTGCTGTGAGTGAAAGAGAGGAAGTCCACGCCGGTCGCACATGCTTTTTCTCTCGGACACACATTCATTCACTGTACAGAGGATTGTGTTAAACATTAAACAAGTCAGACTGATTTATAAACTTTCTGGCTACTTTATAGAATAATTGCATTTTAGGTTTTTACTCAACAATCAGAGGTTGTTTCTGATGCGGAGGAGGCTAGTGGTTTCAAAAACGGCCCAAGCCTTCAAAGCTTCATCAAACAACAAGCATTGATTAGATATAACATCTGACCCCTGACCCCTCCAAAAAATACAAATAAAATCTTTGTAGAACATGTCAACTGGTAAAAATCACTTAGTAATCACTAAGGTTAAAGGAGACGACTGACATGAGCCAGGAGACCGTCTCTTGTGAGGGGAGAGAACGGCCCTGCGTCTGTCGTCTGGTCTGCTGTAGCTACGCTGGAAGAAATCCTGCTTTGGCCGACTAGCTGAAGCAGAGAGGGTTTCCCTCTGCTTCTGGAGTTTATTACAAGTACATGCAACCTTGACAAAAAAAAACAAAACAAAAAAAAAACGATCAAAAAGCTTTCATAAAATGCATAGACTGCTATAAAGTAAGGTGCAATAAAAATGCTCAAAATGAATTCTCTTATATACAATATGCAGTTAATATTTCACAATGTTTGAAATCACTTTACAAAGATCCCTTCTGGAGCTGCTGGTGAAACAACACAACACGGACGAGTGCGCCACTGCCGTCAAACAAACCCTGATTCCAGTCAGTTCAAAAACTAAAAACATACGCTGGCACCTCTGAATACGTTTAAGCCAATGTTATCATCAAATACAACGTCACGGCTTTTCTTCCTCACAAGTATAAGAATATAATAAACTCGAGCACATAATTAAAATCATATCCCTCTTCTCCGAATGTCCGGAGAAATCTTAAAAACTATTTAGTCACGTATATGTTCGTAGCGCTAGGTCCATGCCTCAGTTGTACAATATTCCATTTATAAGATTGTAATTTATGAACTCAGACATAATCATGTGACCTGGGTATGTATGGCAAAAACAGTTTAAGAACTTCATGTTTGATTCAAATTCTGAGCTGGTAGTAGTTTTTTTTTCCCTAGATCTTTGCGCTAGTTCACTGCTACGGTCTTATAAATAGAGGTGAGGTTGAGAACAGTCGTCGTCATGGCGACTGACGCATCACAAGTCCTCGTCCATGTCCAGGCTGCTTCTACGGCTGCTGGTTTTAGAGGCACCGGGTGACAAAGGCGACAGCAGCGGCTCGGCTGCCCTTTCTGGAGACAGAGTGCACCCGTCGTCCATGAGAATGTCTGCTAAACCCACGTCCGTGTAGAGCGCCGAGGCGTCGTCGAAGCTCAGGCTGCCGAGGTCCAGCGGGCTGCTCATGGTGACTCCTGCCGCGGAGTCTGAGGAGGGCGGGGACAGGAAGGAGGCCGGCAGCGCGTGGCCGACGGCTCCGGCCGCCAGCAGGTCCTGGATGGAGGCTGCTCCTGCGTGAGGAGCCAGGGACTGAGCCCTGTGAGGGAGCGGCTGCTGCTGCAGCAGGGACTGGTCCGACGAGCTGCCGGGGGGCGCCGACAGGCCGTGGAGCCGCGCCTGCATTTCCAGCTCCTGAACAGACACGCAGATCGTATGCATTCATAAGCCAAGGATTTAACAAGACCATTTTCTAAACCTGCAGTGAGACCAGTAGGAACATATCAGAGCCCTGCACGGCCATGTAAACACCAATAACCCCCTTGAATAACCCAAATTTGCTCATATTTGGGTTTTTAAAAACCCAAATATGACCCCTGGGTTACTCCTTTTAAAACCTGAATATTTGGTCATGTAAACGCCAAATGGAATATCCCCATCAAACGGAACAGGAATTTGTTTTCTGCTCATGTTCTGTTCACAAGGAATCCTGGTGTTTAGAGTCCAGGAAGTTCTTATAAACACCGAGAAACGCAAGACCACGCCACACTTTTGGAGTGAGGAGGAGACTAATCATTTTATAAATGTAATGAAGGATATGAACATTTCTGCATTTGTAGACGGTAGAAAGTATCGGGATAGCGAAATTTACAAGAAGGTGAGTGAAAAATTGCGCGAAGCAGCATTTGTTTTGAATTTGGATACAGGAAGAAGAAGTGGAAATGACGGTAATTGCGTCATGATGTTCTCCGTGCGTCGCTGGTTTGATCCAGATATCCTGAATGATTAATTACCATGTAAACAGAATATTCCGAATGTTTCAGTAACCGGAATATTAGCAATAACCCGAATTCTGACTGCATGTAAACGTAGTCAGTGTGTCTGTGATTGTTCTAACTGTAGCTACCTGTAAACCTGCTCCCTGACCAGGATGCAGCTTCTGGCGGCGGGGATAAATCTCTGCTAACAACGTCAGGTTCATCTCCCACAGGAGGAGAATTAGGGCCAACAAAATATGCGTCTAGTTTGGGCAATTTGGCTTTTTCTTGCTCCCTTTTTTCTTTTTCTTTGCGTTTTATGGCTCCACTTTTGTGTTTCTAACTCCCGCTCATGTTCAGGTTGTAGGATTACTGTGCTCTGTTGACAAGTGATGGATGATGACGGTGATAGACGATTTTATCCAAAATACATTTGGAAATTCACTTGCAATTTTTGTTTTAATGTTAACAGAGAGTGAAAATCTCAGCAGAACATATTACACAATGCTTTATACCTAATTTGAACCAAGTGGTGCCACAAATATAAAATAAAACCTGCCGAGCGGGGCCTGCTGCTTCGGGGGCCCCAATGGGCCCCGGGCCGGGGGAGTACCGTCCCCCCCAGACCCCCCTGAAGCCCCGGCCCTGAGTGAGATCTAAACCTGCAGTGACTTTTATAAAAACAAATCTCACCAGTAATAATGTTCTCTTAGAACCCTTGTGTTTCAGTATCCATATATGGGAACATATAGATAAATGATATGGGATCATACTTACTGCTAACTATTTAATTTATGCTGAATGCTGCTTATATAAAGTTATAAAGTTTTTAAGTACCAGTAAATGTCAGATGACTATATTTTCTGCCCTCCATGAGAGATCTCTCTCATCTGTCTTCAGTCTGTATTTAACGGTGGTTATTGATCCAGATGTCCCGTGGGGGGGGGTCAAGCCTTTTCAACATAAACTGACACTTCCAGTTTCAGCCCACAATCCAAGTAAACAGCAGCCGGAGCTTTCTGTCCTCAGGAGCAAATCAAACGTTTCCACCCAAAGCAAAAAGATTTGAGGACTGTAAGTTGAAGCAGACTTGCTTGTATGTATTAACTCAACAAAGCAAATTATTGCCACATTTGTAGTCCGCAGAGGTGTGTATTAATATGTATACAGGACTGTCTCAGAAAATTAGAATATTGATTCAATTCAATTCAATTCAATTTTATTTATATAGCGTCTAATACAACAGATGTTGTCTCTAGACGCTTTCCAGAGATCCAGAACATGAACATGAACATAAACATAAACATAAACATAAACATAAACATAAACATAAACATAAACCCCTGAGCAATTATTATATAAACAATGGCAGGTATATTATTACAGGATATTGTGATAAAGTTCTTTATTTTCTGTAATGCAAAAATGTCATACATTCTACAGCTTAAGAAAACTCAAATATCCTATCTCAAAAAATTTGAATATTCTGGAAATCTTAATCTTAAACTGTAAACCATAATCAGCAATATTAAAATAATAAAAGGCTTGCAATATTTCAGTTGATTTGTAATGAATCCAGAATGTATGACATTTTTGTTTTTGTAATTGCATTACAGAAAATCACAATATTCTAATTTTCTGAGACAGTCCTGTATGTATTAACTCAACAAAGCAAATTATTGCCACATTTGTAGTCCGCAGAGGTGTGTATTAATACGTATATAAAGTGTGCATGTATACACTTGTGTTTTTACATACTAAAAGAAATAAAGAGAATGTGTTGATGTAAACTTTCCATCACAACTACCCACCTGGATGCGTAGCATCATAATGTGGTTGGCCTGCTCCAGCTTCTTCTGTCGCATTTCAACGTCCTTGGATCTGTGCTGCTCCTTCTGCAGCTTCCTAATGTAGTCCACGGATGCTTTGAGAATCGTGCCTTTATTCCACCGCATCTCTCTGTCGTCGTTGGGATATCGACACAGAAAGGAAACAACACAGACAAGAAGATTGGATTCCATTTTTACAAATGTTGCCAGAACCAAATACTGAAATTGAAGCACTCCATCTTCATTATTTATTAATGCAGGGACTGGGCAGAAAGAATTGAGAACCTGGAAACTCACGGGTCACTTGATTTGGGTATCAGAGTACCGAGCTCTTTTATACGGTCGTTGATGTTGAATCTCCGCCTCCTCTCAACTGCGTGCAAGCGGAGATGATTGGAGATGATCGGTCAGAGGGAAAGCAGACAGACAAAAGTGAACACAAAGATCAAGTGGATTGTCTTGAAATCTAAACAAACAGATGCAGGTATGACATGCAAATAACACTTTACATGTCATACCTGCATTGTGCTGACACAGAATGTATGACCTTCTGATGTTACTGTAGTTCTTTTCATATTTGATGAGGTAAAAGTACTCAAACTGGTCTTATGTAAAGATAAAAGATTCATATATGAACACTTACTGAGGTTATGGTTGTCTTTTTTCTGCCTCTCTTTCATGAATGCTTTGGTATCTGCATCTTAGAAAGATACGTTGCATATGACTCTGTACAAAATGTGGACATTTTTGATCAAAACAAAACGTATGACAGTAAGTTCTGTACCTGTAATTTCCCTTTTAATATTTGGAAGATCAGCGGGGCAGGAGTTGCTGACAGTTAGAGTAGGTGCTGCCATTCCAGGGCTGTGGTAAACGTCCAACAGATTTCCTGGGAGCTACAACAACAATGAACAACACAGGTCATGTAAAGAGAGATTCTCATGAAGTCTGCATAAACTACCTGCATAAAGTACTTTCAATTAGAGCAACCAGTTCCTCCAAATCAAGCTAGAATCTCAGCTGAATCCAGCACTACTGTCAAACAAATGATGCTTTTTAAAGAACACCAGAAAAATCTTATCCCTGATATGAAATTCTCAAATACTGGAGCGGAGCCAAGGTTGCTGCCGTTTTAAAAAGCCAGACAAGGCATTTACCTCACTCTTCCTTTTTCTTTTTTTTTTTGTGATCAAATTTTTATTTCTTTTTTTCCTTTTTCTGAAAAAACAACATGGTGCAAAAAAAACACCAATACATAACAACAAAAAATGAATAGATAAATGTAATAACAAAAAAAAAAAAAAAAAAGTAATGCCGATATTATTAAGTATAACAATGCAAAATTAACACATAAATTAAGAGCAGAAATAAATAAATAAATAAATTAAAATAAAATCATAACCCCAGACATTACCCACCCACCCCCTGGATCCTAGCAGCTTTAAATCACATCAATGTGTTTATAATATAACTTTTAACATGGTATACTTTGTTTTCCTTTATCACACTAAGTACATAGAAATTATGCATAATGAATAGTTCACTATATCAAAATGTAACCACGACAGAAACTAAATATTTCCAGGCTTATCAAATGCCTTCATACCTGCTGTTGCTACTCTTCCTTTTTCTTGTCTTTCAAAGGCATTACCATAAGCCCATTTTTTCCTGCAGTGAAAGTTTAAACCTCTGACAGACAAACAAATAATCTTTTAACCATGTAGTATAAGTAGAATAATGTAGTGAGAATAATGCGCTCGGCCCCGGCTTCTCCTCCTCTTGCAGCCTCACAGAGCTTTACCCCGCCCAGCCAGCACTTCTGTGACAAATGGTAACCAAATGCCAGAAATGTGTATTTACTCCCAAGAGTTCAGAATGTCACACATAAAAGGATGACAGAAAAAGCACTTTCACTGTAGGATGTTTGTGCTAAAACAGCCTGCTCACATCCAGCGCTATTCTATGCCTGTTTAATAAAGAGGAAGCTCTTAAAAAGAAAGTATTCACAGTCAAATAAGCACATTGTTCTTCCTACCGTGTTAGGCAACAGAAGACCTGAATCAATCAATGTAATGACGTCATCATTAAAACTGGACTCAAGGCTTATGATGTCATCGATCACATCGTCAATCTAGATTTAAAAAATAGATAAAAGAGAGAGAAAGGGAGAGAGAGAGAGACCCACAGGAAAATAGTGAATAGTTTAAAAGTGTCACATTTTTATACATGTTCTGTTCTGTCTTTTTTTGTAGCTTTAAATAAACCTGTTAACTCCAGGCAAAGAGTTTGGAAGTGGCCTCCCTTCTAAGAATGTAGGATACAACAGAAGGGCTGGCATCATTAAACTGTAGGTGCAGTATTTTACATCTTATTGTGATAACAGGCAAACAGGGACGATAACAGCACGCATGCTCGCAGTGGAGACTGCGACTTTAACAGTTTCTACAAGAAATATAAAGTAGTTAAGGAAGAAATGAGCAGAGGCCTGAACTTTTAACTTCCTCAAAAGATGTACTGAAGATTTTGCAGAAGGCAGCTATTGACAATGTTACTTTAAATTAAATTCACAGGTTCATTCTTATTCAACTCGACAATCCTTAGATCTTCATCCTCCTAAATTTCTCACTTGCAAAGGTAAATTTTCGGTGGGCACTAAATAAAGACGTTTGAAGGAACTTGACTGCTGTTTTGTAACTGTTTTCCCAATGTAAGGTTGTATATGTATCCATGCTCTTTTTTTGTGTGTGTGTGTGTTTCACTCATAGTGACATGTACCTTCTTATTTGCTCAGGAGTTAATATAAGTAATACAGGACTGTCTCAGAAAATTAGAATATTGTGATTTTCTGTAATGCAATTACAAAAACAAAAATGTCATACATTCTGGGTTCATTACAAATCAACTGAAATATTGCAAGCCTTTTATTATTTTAATATTGCTGATCATGGTTTACAGCTTAAGAAAACTCAAATATCCTATCTCAAAAAATTTGAATATTCTGGGAATCTTAATCTTAAACTGTAAACCATAATCAGCAATATTAAAATAATAAAAGGCTTGCAATATTTCAGTTGATTTGTAATGAATCCAGAATGTATGACATTTTTGTTGTTTTTTTTTAAAATTGCATTACAGAAAATAAAGAACTTTATCACAATATTCTAATTTTCTGAGACAGTCCTGTATAAGTTGTAAAAACAATATCCCATGCACACTCACACACACTTATTTTTTTGTCTTTATTCTTTATTATTTATATATTGCATTATTAGTTTGCCATCACTTTTATGTATTTATACTTTTTGTTTTTGTATGTTAATCTTGTGTTCTTTATAACACATGAAATTTTATTTTTTATTTTTCAGTGGAGGCTTCAAATAAGCCCATTGGGTTTTTTGCCTCCTCCTGCACCTAAAGTATTTATATTTGATATTTCCTGTATATTTTTAAAACCGTGCAAAACAATAAACTAAAACTAAAAACTAAACTTCCTCAAAGATGTACTGAAGATTTTGCAGAAGGCAGCTATTGGCAATGTTGGGTAATAATCTGCTGTACAAGCAAATAAAACCAGTGCATCACACACAGAAAGTCTGGCAATGAAGTAAGAATGTCCCCATACTTCCTCCTTGTTGGATCCGATGTTCAGTAAAGCCATGGGACTGTTGGGGGCACTGCTGGCGGTGTGGGCGGCTGCAGCTTCCGGGGCAGAGCTGGACTGCAGCACGGGGGACACGGTGTGAGAAACAGCCTTGTTCCCTAGCGTGGTGGACAGGTACTGCTTCACCTGCTGCCTCTGGGCCTGCTGGATGTGGTACTTGGTGGGGTTCTCCAAGTGGGTTTGCACCTGACCATTTAAACACTTCATCAATAACTGAGCTCCAACAGTAATCCATTGTAGTTGACGAACAAGACAAGAAAAAGTGGGATGCTGCATTAAATGTAAATAATAAGAGAAAGCAATGATTTGCAAAGGTTCTGAGCAGTATGAATCTGATGCCAGCAAGCATTTCAAAGCAGGTTGGATAGGACAACAAATATGGCAAAATTATACAAGAAAGGAGAAAATAAATAAAAAATAATAATAAACAGGTTTAATCTGACCAGGAATTGGTACAATGTGCAACAGGTCAGAAACCTAAAGCTGGGCATACACTGTGCGATATTTTAAATCGTTTGATTCAGCCCCATCTCAAACTGCACGACTAGATTGCTGAGTTCAAAAGTTTGCAGCCCACAAGTCTCACACTGTACGACCCGATGCTCTGATGCGACCCGTCTGCTCACACTATACGATCACAATCCTCTGTACTTCTGTGTACCGGAACTGCAACGTCAAAAAGAAGTAGAAGAAGAGGAACCCAGAAGTGGGAGACACCGAAGATGCTCAGCAAAAACAAACGCGCTGCCTTGGCAATTTGTGCCATTCTGTGTGGCGATAAATCCAAAAAGAAAAGACGACGTTGTGTTTGGACAAGGAATTGTCTGGGCAGACGTGGGCAGTACGGTCTTTCAATCCTTCAGCGAGAACTGGAGGTAAGCAGCAAGTTGTATTGATCTAACGTGCTATATGTAGCTGTTGCTGCCAGCAACGGCTACTTATAGCACGTTAGACCAATACTATCTACTGTATACGTACGTTTTGGCACTTTTTCTGTCTTTTTTTTTTTATTGTGCATGCTCTCTGTGAAAGGATGAGGCCAATCGGGTCGCAGCTGCTTCAACTGTGCGATTCCTTCACGAGGAGCGACCAGGATTTCAAACAAGTTGGATTTTCTTGCGAGCACACGATTTGTGATCGGGAGCTCGTCGTGAGGTGTTAATCTCTCGTCGTTACCCCACGTATACTGCACGAGGCACGACTGGAAAATCAGTTCAAAACGAGCAGACAATCGCACAGTGTACGCCTGGCTTTAACAATCCATTACTACTACACATACCTAAAGTTTTTGGAGCAAACCCAGTGCCACTGTGAAAGTCTATGTCAGGAAAGGCCTTGCTCATCTCAGCAAGGCTACGTCGAGCCACACTACGCATTTACTACAACATCATGGCTCCATAGTAAAAGAGTCCGGCCACTGCTGACCAAGAAACAAACAAAGGTTTGGAGAAAAGAAATTGTAAAGCCTTTCAATTTTGAAATTACAGCAATTGGTTCCTAAAAACGTATACACTTTTTTGGCACCAAATTAGAAATTTACATACATTGAGTTGAAAACTATTACCCATCAACTTTTGATATTATCTTTTAACTATTTTTAATTGACTATAGTGTACAAATGACCTGCAAATCACTGCATTCCCCTCTACTCACACTTTCCAGTGTCCCAGTTTTTCTTTTCAGACAGGATGTCGTACAGAGGTTCTTACCTTCAGCACCTCCACAGGCACCTGTGCTGGAGGAGGACGGGCAGCATTTGGGGGCAAAGTGACAGAAATAGCTGGCGTTGAGTCGGTTGCTCGGAGCTGAGAGGCCGAGGCCTGCTGCTGGGCCTCCCGCCTCTCCTGCTCCTGGGCCTGCTCCCGCATCAGCTGCTGCCGCAGCAGCACACGCGACGACATGATGGTCAACGGAGATGAAGATTCAGGGAAGGAGCTACAAAAACAGAGTAAAGAAAGCTGTTACTATAGGGAACACACTTCTAAGTACCGTGCAATGGACCGGCGACCTGTCTAGGTACAGTAAACCCTTGCTTCTCACCCAAAGAGAGCAAATGCAGATCTCTGTGACCCAAAATGGGACAAGGAGGTGTAGATAATGGACAGAGGGATGGACGTAGGGGCAACACTTCCATGTCTGGCATGTTTTGATTACATGACTCAGTCCTCGGAAAGAAAGTTGGAATTTACAAAAACAAACTCTCAAGAATAGTTAACTCAGTTTATGTTTATTAATATTTGTTGACTCAAAAACATACTTCCAGATTTGCAGTCTGTTATGCTCTCGTGTTTAAATTCCAAAATACTCAACAGTAATTGGATCCCTCAGACGGATACAGGAGATCCTTCATGTGACCAAAGCACAGAGGGGATGGAAGTTTTGCAGTGGCAGTCCTGAAGCTGTGGATCCACTTCAGAGACGTTCAAGTCAATGCTAGAAAGACATTAATTCTCTTTGGCTTTCAATTCGGAGTACACCATGACACACAGACAGATGTTGGATTGTAACGCAATTTTTCTTGTAATTTTATTGTTCCTTAAATGCTCGTGTTATTACTTTCTGATTTTAAATTATTATTTTTTTATTATTGTAAAGCAATTTGATCATTTAAATGTGCTATATGAATATATTTGACCATTAACCTTGCCTTACATGTTCTTCTTATCAGAGTCAAAAAAGTTGTGGATGTTACGAAAACGGCAACTAGCGTCTGAGAAGGAAGACAGGGATTCAGTTTGTTTGTTTCTTTTTCTAATACTTTTTAACGGGATGAGGCATCATCTAGAAACAGTCTGAAATCTGGACACTCAGGTTCCACCACTTAAAGTTATGTAAAATGTTATTAAAAATTCGGTATGAAACCTGCTCAACACCATCAAAAAACTGCTTAAAACTATTTCAAACCATTCGTGGTGTGCATACAGTAAGTGCTATGTATAATTTTCTGCTTAGGCAAGAAGGATATTTTGTTGCAGCAGATTTGAAGAAGCCTCTGACTGAAGACGCTGTTGCTGAATCGGTGTGTTGTGAAGAGGAAGTATCCTCTTTTTGCGCAATCATCTCCAGACCAGTCTCCACAACACAGCCAACCTTTTTCATCAGTTTGTTCAGTTTCTTTAAGTCACAGACTCTGATGCTGCTCCCCCAACAGATAACTGCAGATGTGACTAAGCTCTGCATGACAGAGTATTTTTATGACATACTTTCTCCTTTTGTCCAAATATTTCTTTTACAAAACACAAAGAAAACCTATGAATCATTGTTTTTACAGAATGTGCACTTTGACGGAGCTGCTGCCTAATTTCATTGTAGAAGTATAATGATAATAAAGGCTTTCTATTTCTAATGTGAAATGGATGTACTTTTATCTTACAATTAGTATGTGGAACCTTACATATCGCCATCTAGTCTTAAATCAGTCTCCTACAGAAAGACATCTGTTGCTATAGGAACCAGCATGGTGAGAACTTTTAGTTTTATTGGAGGTTTAGATTTAACAGACATAAAGTGTACAAACAAACATATAAGGAAGGTTTTCTATAGTTACGATAAGATTTCACCCAGGGGAAAGGTTTTTGGAACTCACAATTAGATAACATAAACTGGCGTAAAGCTTGGTTGTGTCCCTTTACATTTTGTATCTCTAATAAGATCAGAGAAATTCATTTAAACATTTTACACAATATCTATCCTTGTAACAAGTTAATATCCACATTTGTTGATGTTGATTGCACCTTTTGTAAGATTGAGCCTGAAACTCCCACACATTTGTTTTATCACTGCTCACTCTCATCTGCGTTTTGGACTGATTTTGAGAATTTTATACATAGTAAAACTAACCTTTCTATAACAATTCTGGCTAAAGATGTTATCACTCAGTTTGAATCTGACAATAAACCATTAGTTACATAGTAAATCTTATTATTGCAATTGGTAAATTTCATATACACAAAAGCAAAATTCTCAAAATCACTCCCAAATTTCAATGCTTTCCTTGGAGATTTTAATGTATATATAGACTCCCTTAAACTTATGTCAAACCAAAAGCGCGAACACACATTGTCGTATTATAGAGACCTTTTTTCTGTCTTGCTTGATTAAGCTAAATTCATTTTATAGATATTTTTATTTTATTCATTTATACATATATATACATATATATATAATTGTATATTGTTTACTGTATTGCACAAGTTTCTGTGTATAAATGTTTGGCTGAATGTCTATGTTCTAAATCTCTAAAATGCTCAATAAAAAATATGGGGAAATACGTATAAAAGTTCACAGTGCAACCACTATTCATACTGCAGAAAAGAGGCATAAGGATAATTCATAATGCTGGTTTTCGTGAACACACCAATTCCTTATTTTTCAATTCTAAAATAATCAATTTTTTTGACATATAGGAATTCCAAACCGCACAATTCATGTATAAAGCTAGGAACAACTTATTACCATCTCACTTACAGGAAATGTTTTACAGAGAGGGGAGGTATAATTGAAGGGGTACTCTAAATTTTAAAACTCGTAGAACACGAACAACAATGAAAAGATTTTGTATATCAGTCAGTGGAGTTAAACTATGGAACAGAATGGATTCAGAAATAAAACAATGTCCAAACATTAACCAGTTTAAAAACAAATATAAAAACATGATTTTCACAAGGTACAAAGAGGAAGGGGTTTATAGGCCTATAGGGGCCTGAATATAACACTATTGGGTGAATGGGTAGATTTGTTTACATGTATGTACAGAAATGGGCAGCTAATTGTATGTGTGTGTGTATATGTATATATATATATATATATATATATATATATGTGTGTGAGTAGATATATACATAGATATAGAGCAGATTCAGTTAATAGCGACACTATGGTGTAAATAAGTATATTTATAAAAATATTTATATGTGCATGTGTGTACAAATATATAGAAACACTCAACTATGTGTATGTATAGGTAAGTGTGTGAGTATTTATAAATACAGGTTAAATGATGAGTGAATGGGGGTAGGATTAAATAAGTTTACACTTCTTCCTACTCCTTTTTGCACATGTAAATTAAGATATTAAGTGTTAAAGTATGAAATTCTTTGTTTTGTTGTTTTCTTATCTTCTCTTGAATTTTTTTATTTTTTTTTTACACAAGTACAAAATAAACATAAAAAATCAAATAAAAAAAAAATAAACGAACCAAAAAAAACAAACCAACTTTTAGTTTTAACAGAGACACAGAAACCACTTCCTGTTGCCAACACCAGCTCCTACATTCACGCTGGACGCTGCACAAAACACGTCTCAGTTAGTACACACATACATGAGAAATGCTGATAAACATTGATTAAACATTGATTAAACATTGTTTAAACATTGATTAAAGCGCTTGTTCTGCTGGGAGGATGTTGAGTCCACACTGAGGGCTGACGGCTAAAGCCTGATTTATGGTTCTGCGTTAAATCGACGCAGAGCCTACGCCGTAGTGTACGCGGCAACGCACAACCCTACGCCGTAGGCTCTGCGTCGGTGTAACGCGGAACCATAAATCAACCTTACCAGGCCCACTGACAGCGCTAGGCTTTAACCTGAGATCCAGCTGTCACACATTAACCTGAGATCCAGCTGTAACTCATCACCACCACCGCCAGCAGTACCGCTATCAGCACACTGGCGTCTCAGGAGCAGCAAACTAAAAGGCAAAGTAAAGTAAATAAGGAAAAGTAGGAAGTTGCAGCGTGGCTAACTGGCTAGCCAGCACGTTTACCGCCACACCGGTGGCCGACTCGTGTTAGGAGAGTGATACGTACCCTGGAAGTTGATTTATTTCACGTTGTCATAGCCTTCGATTCCCGGAGAGCTCAGTTTTCTGTGCCATTTATAGTCGCAGTTTAAAGAGTAAACGCGCTAGCCGCTGTTTACGTTTGCTCTGGCGCGATGACGTCACCGCTCAGCTGGGTCACGTGACAGCTGTCACTTTAACACCGCTATTTCATTACAAACCCATATGGGTTTATCTTCTAGTTTATTCTAGAAATTAAACATTCGCAATTGTTGGAAGGACCAGAGTACAACATAAAAAACCAAAAAAAAGTTTCCTCTGTCATTTAAAAATTCAAGAAACAAAACAAAAAGTTTCCCAGTAACACCTGTCTGTATCACCCATAGTAATGGTTACACCAAATAATGACAAAATTGTCTTTCAACATTCATTTTAATCATCAATCTGCAAATGAGAAGTCCATCGCAGACGTGAGTGTGTCTGACAGTTTAGTGGCAAGTTTGTCTGTAAAGAGAGGGGAAAAAAACATTATTTTAGTAAGCAGCAGTGGATAGAAGCCAGAGAAGTCACTTTTCTTCAGGCATAAGCTTATAGATCAGTCATTTTTAATACTATTAAAGGGTTGAATTGGATTCCTTTAACAGTGTAGTTATTAATTCTCCAAAAATGTGATTTTTTTTTTTTTTGCTTCTCCCAAGAACATCATCTCTAGTTACTGCTGGTGCTCCGATGACACCAATGCTGCTAGTGCTTTTCAAATGAGTTACCCATAGAAACATATTGTTAAGCAGCTAAAGAATAAAATAAATAAAAGTCAACCCTCCAAACAGGCAGCAGTGTTAAAACAGTTGTTGATAATAGGTGCTGCATACATATCCAGTACAGGACTGTTTCAGAAAATTTGAATATTGTGATTTTCTGTAGTGAAATGACAAAAACAAAAACGTCATACATTCTGGATTCATTACAAATCAACTGAAATATTGCAAGCCTTTTATTATTTTAATATTGCTGATCATGATTTACAGCTTAAGAAAACTCAAATATCCTATCTCAAAAAAATTTAATATTTTGGGAATCAATTCTGGGAATTAAACTGTAAACCATAATCAGCAATATTAAAATAATAAAAGGCTTGCAATATTTCAGTTGATTTGTAATGAATCCAGAATGTAATGACATTTTTGTTTAATTGCATTACAGAAAATAAAGAACTTTATCACAATATTCTAATTTTCTGAGACAGTCCTGTATATTCACAACGGAGGACTTTTGCTGCGGCTCAACAGCTTTTACGCAGTTTCTTTTGTTACATTTTTCACAGATGGTGACTAAAACAACATGGTGTTGCAACCAATTAGCTACGGTCAAACTGTACAAGAACAAATTCTGGATGTTCCTGGTTTTGTCCCAAAGCAGTATGAATGTTACCAGGACTAACCTAGTCCATCCAAAAACCAGACAACTTGGGATAGCAAGAGGAATCCGTAGTTTTTCATTATTCCTTGCAGATAGTATGAACCAAAGATGTTTCATGTTTTTTTTCTGCTTCTTGTCAACTAAATTTTGGTTGTTAATATGAATCCAATTTTACTATCAGATTACCGTAAACTACGTTACTAAAAAAATCCTGAAATATCTCAGATTCATACTGTGCAACTGAAACGTGCACTCAGTGGCGTCCACTTGATCACATATACCGGCTGGACTTAAGTGGGAGTGTACGTCAAACATGGCTTCTGCAAACTGTTACAGAAAAGCACCAGAGTAAACCCCCATGTTCAGATTACTGGGCTATATCAATGGAAAGCAATCAGAGGAGTTACAGATATCGTTTTCTTTTTTTGTTTTCAATCATCTGGACGGAGATCATAGTGAATTTAAAGCTCACACACACACACACACACACGCCAGAGGCAAAACACGGCCCTGTATTAGATAAAAAGTAACACAAACCAGCTCTTTTCTGTTGCTTTTTCCTCTTCTTGTTGGCAGCGAGGAGGGCCTGGCCTTGATTTAAAGGATCTACCTTCACAATATCTCTGAAATCTGGAACCCTGGGAGCAGCTTCATTTGGAGGCAAGTTAGTCGTCTTCTGGGGTTTTATTTCCACTGTCATCGGTCCAAACTGTTTAAAGTAGGATAATATACAAAAATGTCAAGGCCGAGCTTGTTAACCTGCATGTGACAGCAGGTGAGGACGTGACAAACAGCGACAGTAAAAAGAGAGCAGTTTCTCACCTCTGGGTCTTGATCATCGTCCATAACTTCAGTCTCATCTTTAGCTGATGGCTCTCCCGCTGACCCACCTTCCATTTCTAGGTCACCGTGGGGCTCACCCGGACCTCCTTGTGTCATTCCAGCAGCTTCCATGCAGAATCCCATCTGGACGTCAGGACAAGAGGATTCTGTATCGCAACAACAAAAGGTGATTAGCCCGATTAGCAACCACAACCTCCCCAGTACATGTATAGTTTGGCATATACAGGACTGTCTCAGAAAATTAGAATATTGTGATAAAGTTCTTGATTTTCTGTAATGCAATTAAAAAAACAAAAATGTCATACATTCTGGATTCATTACAAATCAACTGAAATATTGCAAGCCTTTTATTATTTTAATATTGCTGATTATGGTTTACAGTTTAAGATTAAGATTCCCAGAATATTCTAATTTTTTTAGATAGGATATTTGAGTTTTCTTAAGCTGTAAGCCATGATCAGCAATATTAAAATAATAAAAGGCTTGCAATATTTCAGTTGATTTGTAATGAATCCAGAATGTATGACATTTTTGTTTTTGTAATTGCATTACAGAAAATCACAATATTCTAATTTTCTGAGACAGTCCTGTAGGCATGGTTGAAATCTCTCATAAGATATTAAAATGCTCTAAAACAGCCCTGCTTATGGTGGCGGCTCGTTGCAGCAGCTCTTTTGATCGTTACAAGCTTTTCAGCTTTATTTTTTATTTTTCAATAAAGTCTCTTCATTAATATCGTCCTTTTCATTATTTTACATCCGGGTGCTGTGATGCTTAAGGGATTTTTTTGTTTCCTTTTCATTTTTTTTAACATCTTAATGCTGAGTAACCATAGCAACAACCAATATGTTTAATAGGAACAGCTGATCGAGACAGAGAAAATTACATCCAGACCGAGACCCCAAATCCCTGAGCAGTTGGAGAAGGCATGGTGGATGTAGAGATGAAGTTTAAACCATCGCCTCCAAATGTGGTTATCATAAAATGAGCGGAAGTGCTGACGAGGACAAATCTGGAGTTTCATCAGTGCGGTATCAAGTGTTAAAGTGAGACGTGGTTGCAGGAGCATATCCCAGACTTTAGAGGATCCGGCCAGAGAGAGACTTGAAGAGGAAAAAGCCACGGCGGTGGAA
Organism: Cololabis saira; assembly: GCF_033807715.1. Taxonomy (NCBI): domain Eukaryota; kingdom Metazoa; phylum Chordata; class Actinopteri; order Beloniformes; family Belonidae; genus Cololabis; species Cololabis saira. The sequence goes on from NC_084594.1 coordinate 43,293,334, forward strand.
TTGCAGTGCTGGTCAACAACAGATGGTGTAATCCAGGACGTGACATTTGTGTTATGCAAATGTCAGAGATGCATACAGCTCCTCTGCACGGCCTGCTCCCTTCAAGGCGGATCATAGACTACGTTTACATGCAGTCAAAATTCGGGTTGCTGCTAATATTCCGGTTACTGAAACATTCAGAATATTCCGTTTCCATGGTAATTAATCATTCGGGATATCTGGATCAAACCAGCGACGCACGAAGAACGTCATGACGCAATTACCGTAATTTCCGCTTCTTCTTCCTGTATCCAAATTCAAAACAAATGCTGCTTCGCGCAACTTTACTCTCACCTTCTTGTAAATCTTCTATCCCGGTACTTTCTACCATCTACAAATGCAGAAATGTTCATATCCTTCATTCCATTTATGAAGTGATTAGTCTCCTCCTGGTCTTGCGTTTCTCCGTGTTTATAAGAACTTCCTGGACTCAAAAGAGCAGGATTCCTTGTGAACAGAGCATGTGCAGAAAACAAATTCCTGTTCCGTTTGATGGGGATATTCCGTTTGGCGTTTACATGACCCAATATTCGGGTTTTAAAAGGAGTAACCCAGGGCTCATATTCGGGTTTTTAAAAACCCGAATATGAGCAAATTCGGGTTATTCAAAGGGGTTATTGGTGTTTACATGGCTGTGCAAATTCGGGTTATTGCCAATATTCGGGTTTTAAAAGAGTTATTGATGCATGGAAACGCAGTCATAGTCTTTCTCTCCTCCACCTACGAACATCATCCAGAGGAAACCTGCCACCAAAGGGACTGTGAGGAGGAGGTCACTGAAGAAACTCTGCAGGTGTTTTTTTTTTAGGCTACACACTGGGATGCACTCAGAGCCACAGAGATGACATCAATGCCATGACCGAGTGTATGAATGACTATATCAACGTCTGTGTGGACAACATCATCCCATCAGAACAGTGAGGAGCTTCCCCAATAAACCCTGGATCACCAGGGATCTGAAAGAGCTCAACAAAAAAAGAGCCTTCAGGGAAGGAAGTCACGTTTCCATTACACGTTCTCGCAAAATAAATGGTCTGAATCCAAATTCTTTCCAAAGATCTGGCTGTACTTGCAATCAGTTAGTTGTCTTGTATGTGAAGCATGTCATTTCAACTGGAGGCAAGAGGCCCGACTCATTTCACGCTCTGAATTCGTCTTAAATAATTAAGAGGCGACTTGCATCCGTTTATGACACTGGCAGCTGTTCTTCACCATGAAACACTAGACCATCAGGATGCAAAGTATGCAAGAGCGCGTTGCAACAGCCAGTCGTGCTGCTGCGTAGTTTATGTGGAGCGGGAAGGTCTGGATTACAATGTTGATGATTCTGTAAAGCGAACAAATGCTTCTGAGAAGCAGATCACACTACATCCTCATAGTTCGCCCACCGCTCTCCAAGGTCACAACTTTACAGAAAAGGTTCCCTCTACCTGCAAGAACCTCTCGATTTCCTTTTTCCAGCTCATCCCAGTCAAAGGCTTTAGACATCTGTGTAACAATTTCAGCGCTGACGTGTGTTGGGAGTGTGTGCGTCTCTGGAGGGTGTGTGAAGTAGCTGATCCTTCCGCTAAGAACAAAAAAGAAAGAAAAGGAAGTCAGTGAAATTGAAACATTGCCAAAAACACTGGTTGATTGTGATTTCTGAGATGTAATTTTTTTAAACCTACCCTGTCCAGTCCATCAACACGCTCTTGGCTGCCTTGTCGGTGTCAGGCAGGCCTCCCTTCCTGAGCTTGCCTTGCCGCTTGGCCAGCAGCGCCAAGAACTCCAGAGGCGTATGAAATTCTGCAACGCCGTAATGCTCCATGATCTGCATGTTCAACACAATCAGGTCAGGGCGATTCCGGTGACGCGTCTTCAAAGCGCGCGGCGTTTACGAGGCGACTTGTCAAACCTCTGCCTTGTTGCAGCGCCGCAGGATCGCCTCGACGGGTGGAAGTGGATCCACAAGCTGCTCGATTTTCACACAGTTACGAAGAATCATTGCTGCGTCGGACGTGGATGTTGCCATGACTATTCCAGGACAATCCAGGAGCTTAATGTGTTTGTCCAAATGCACCTCTTGAAGACACCTGAAATAATAAATTAAGAAACCATGACTGGATTAACCTTCAGAGACGGTCGAGCAGGAAGTGGTTGCTATGCCCACATTCCCGCTGCTGCCATTATTCCATCTGCCAACCACAACCCAAATAATGAATCCGTGTCACCTACTTTGTGACACCGGGAGTTGCTCCAACACTGCATGCACGTGCACGTTTCAGACTGTTGATCAGACTACTCTTTCCCACATTAGGGAATCCTGCGAAACAGATCAAATCAAAGTTTATTTAGACGGGACAATGCATATTAATGGACACTACATTAAGCAGTGTACAAGCATAAGCAATGTACCAATATAAATCAATTTAAAAAACGGTACAAAAAGGAAGTTCTGGGAAGTTATTTGATTGAGGAGTTATGTTAAGGAATGATTGTGTTTGTTAGCTGGTTAGGTGCAAAGGCTCAACCAATGGGAAAATCTGTAGCCTAATAGGTAAATTAGCAGCTATTTATTATTAATATTTATGTTTAATTTATAATAGAGGTAAAAAAGGGGCAGGGTTAAATAATTTTTACTTCTACCTGCTCCTTTTCGGACACTGTTTTTTTCCCCCCTGTTTGTATTATGTTTTTGTTGTTGTTGCTTTTTTTCTGTATGTTTTGAATTTGTTTTAAAATTTAATATTTTTGCCTTATGTGTTCGAAATAAACAATTCAATCAATCAATATTACAATAAAGGAATACCAGCAATGGTAATATTATGGTACTGAGAGTATCCAAGTTGTGTGACATACAGTACAAAGTGCGTGTTGCATTGCACATTGCCTTAGTACATACGAATTAAAACAGATAATTAACATTAGAACAAACTACACAGGTTTAAGCCTGGTTGTGATAACAGTGTTGTTCCTCCAATAGCCATGATTTAAAATGTTTGGTGAAAGAGGTTGGTGTTGCATTCCAGGTGCGAGAGGCATGAACCGAAAAAGTGGCTCGACTAAAAGCACTTTTTCTAAAAGGAACTATCCAGTCGTCTCTAACACCAGCTCTGGTTAATCTGTTTGAATTTCTTTTCACACATTCTTGTAGTGGGGGTGGTGCTTGGCCATAAAAGATTTCATAGATCAAAATAGCGTCATTAGATTTTACAATGTTGCCCCAGTTTAAGCGCTGATGACATCAGCTGTTATACAGGACTGTCTCAGAAAATTAGAATATTGTGATTTTCTGTAATGCAATTACAAAAACAAAAATGTCATACATTCTGGATTAATTACAAATCAACTGAAATATTGCAAGCCTTTTATTATTTTAATATTGCTGATCATGATTTACAGCTTAAGAAAACTCAAATATCCTATCTCAAAAAATTAGAATATTCTGGGAATCTTAATCTTAAACTGTAAGCCATAATTATCAATATTTAAATAATAAAAGGCTTGCAATATTTCAGTTGATTTGTAATTAATCCAGAATGTATGACATTTTCGTTTTTTTTCTTTCTGAGACAGTCCTGTAGACCAGAAGAGCGTCAGGTCGGTTCTGGACATGTCTACAGTGAATACGCATCGGTCCAGGAAACCTCAAACATGTCCGCGGCCGTGTCGATATGGCGTGGAAACACGAAGCAGCTGCTGACGCTCACCTACAACTCCTACAGTGATGGCCGTCTTGATGTCCAGGTTACGGCAGTAGTTCCCCAGCAGCTTCATGAGGCAGTCTGCTCCCAGGCACGCACTGGTGACCAGAAGCTCTTTGGTGGCTTGTGTCACTGGCACGCTACTGCGTTTCTGGTCATTGAAATACACACAAACGTATGTATAATGATGATTTCAAATGGATGTTAAATACCGTTCATCTCGGTGATCCATATATACGCGTTACACTGCTTACCAGGTTCTTTGTCTGTTGCTGAGTAGAGGCTTTGAAAGCCACAGTAGGAAACTCACTTCGGAGATACTTGATCCACTTTTCCACAATTTCCTTTGAAACCAAATCTATAATCAAAGTAAAGTGTTGAACGCTCTGGTGTGTCACGTGTGCAGCTACTCTGTTGTTGTATTTCTTACCAATCTTATTAAGGACTAAGACTATCTTCTTGTTGGTGCCACTCTGGATGACCGCCTGCTCCACCTGAGGACATCTGCAGCCCAGAGGGTCACGTGCATCCAAAACCTCCAAAATCACATCTGAAGCCTCCACCACCTTCAAGAAACATCAAGAGGAGATATGCACACCAATCATTTCAAAGTGAATAAACCTGGAAGAAATAGTTAGTTTTATATTTGCATCTGAATCATTTTAAGTCACACTTGCAGTTCAGTGATTCCCTGTAATTTTTTTTTTTATGTAAATAGCTACTTACCTTTTTAAATTCTCTGTAATATGCCTTTCTTGAATTCTCATTTTCAAAGTTAACGTTCTTTTCCAGACTGAGCATCTCTGCCTCCTGTGAGAGCAATCAAAGGCAGCAGAAGTTAATGCAACATGCAGTAACTTTGAAGTTCAAAGCATCCTCTTATTTACCCTTTGCTCAAACTGTTGCTGTCGCTGTAGGATGTCATTCTGAAAGCTCTGCAAATTTCTCCTCTTCATCATCTCACGTTCTCTGGACAACTTCTGCTTTTCCTGAAGATCTTGAAGCTGTTGGAGAAGGTGTGAGATGGAGCGTTACGTCCTAACCACGGCCTCATGGCCTCAAATCAAGCACAGGACATCTCTGGCACATTCACCCTGCTCTGCCTGACGTCCTCTGCTTTTCTGGAGTCTGGTTCCGTGTTTCTGACCCGTCCCGACGCGTCAGCTTTCTGTCCATCTTTCCCCTGTAGACAGTACTCGAGTTGTTAAAATAAATCAGGGGGATGGTGGATTTTATCATATGGGGACAGATAATTTGTGCTGATTACAAATAACATAATATATTACAAATAATAGCACTGACCAAAACACCTGCAGAAATACTGCAGGAATGACATAGCAGCAGTTAAATGCAGCCTTCTGTAAGCTTTAAATATCCACTGGGCTTACATCAAATACATCAAAACACAACAATAAAAAACACTTTTCTGAACTTATCAATATGAATCTGTCCTTCACAGGATAAGTAAAATGGATCACTGCAAAAACTCAAAATCTTAACAAGAATATTTGTCTTATTTCTAGTTAAAATGTCTAATTTTAGTAAAGAAAATCTCATTACACTTAAAACAAGACTCATCACTGGAAAAAACAACCATTTTCACCTGTTTCAAGTAGATTTTCACTTAAAATAAGTAGAAAAATCTGCCAGTGGAACAAGATTTTTTTTGCTTGTAATGAGAAGATAAATCTTGTCCCACTGGCAGATTTTCCTGCTTATTTCAAGTGAAAATTTACTTGAAACAGGTGAAAATTGTCAAATAAGTTATTTTTCTGGTGATGACTCTAAATGTTGAAATAGCAGTAAAACCACATTCATTGATGAAATGACATAAGGGATGGAAAGGGGGGATGATTTGGACCGTTTTTATTTCAGGGGGGATGCTGTCCCCCCTCATCCCCCCTCAACTCCAGTACTGCATGTAGATAACCGATGAGGATTTGGGTGCTTTAAAACATCTGCAATCCAGCCTGGGAAGCTATACAAATTACTAACAATTTACAGTCGCAATGCTTGGTCACTTTAAAATAGCCAAATGTTCCACATAAAAAACAAGGACCCCCCAAACAGCAAACAGTGGGTGAGCAATCATTCCTTAGGTTCCTGAGTGTTAAACCAGATGTTGAACACCTGATTAGAAAACCTCAACTATAAAAGGTTTACTGTGGAGAACCGACAGGGTGACAAAGTATCTACTCCTGTTATCTTGAGTTTGAGACGGTCTCGATATGGTTTTATAATGTTTTTAGAAACACATGTCACCCATGACCCATGCCGTACTTATAAATAAACCACACGTGGAGCATTTACCTTAAACTTTCCAAGAAATCCGAGACGTTTGGCACGTTTCTGTTCTGGAAAAATGAAAGAAAGAAAATGACAAAACGAACGCGTAAAAGTCAGTCTGTGACACATCGATTTAATATGTTTAAAACCCCTAAAAACTCACTTTGTTTGGACATGATTACAGCTGCCGGAGCTGGCCACGGGCTGCTACTTCTTCTTCTTCGGTTTTTTTCTTCTTCTATTACTTGGCGGTTGATTAACGGAACGGTGAGCGCTACCGCCACCTACTGGTGGTGTGTATGAGTGCAGCCAGCGATCCACACTACTGTTTATCCGTTAGGTACAAATATATAAATAACCCCCCAAAGCCGTTTAGTTTCTCTGAAATGACAATGTGCAGCAATTATGTAACTATATATGGGACAGTATGGATGCTCCGACATTGAGAATGTGGATAAGGGAGCTTTCTGGCTGTATTGGACTGGAGAGACTAACGTACATTGCCAAAGGAAAACGAAAGGACTTTGTTGAACTCTGGGAACCATATATGAACATTATGACGGATGAAAGTGCAAGATTTACCTGAAAATAACTTATATATTGTGGAAAATATCTTTTTTTTTATTTATTTATTTCTGTTTAATTTATTTATTTAATTTATTTTATTTTTCCTCCCTTATTGGTTAATTCAATATATTATTTATATTTCAATTTAAAATGGTGCAAGCTAAGTGTATGTGTGTCTATGTAATGTATGCGTAAATGTTGTAAGTTTGAAAAACAAAAAAACGACAATAAACATATTGTGAAAAAAAAAACTATATATGGGACTATGTAAAAAAACAACAACAACCTCTGCTTGAGGTTTCTACCCCATATTTGACGCATTACCCTAACATGCTGCTGTGTTTCTTATCCACAGTGATCCTCATTTGCTGTATTCAGCTCCCTGCTCTACACAATCAAATGTTCAGTCCTGTTTTTTTTTCATAATTCTTGTGAAATTGTGGGACATCTATAAGCGTACTTGCTGTAAACGTGTAAGACAAGGGTGTCCAATTTCAGTCCTCGGGGTCCACGGTCCTGATTGTTTTAGATGCTCCCCTCCTTCAACACAGCTGATACAAATGAACTGATTATAAAGATTTTGTGATTTTGTGTGGCTCCAGTGGCCTTTATTCAAGGTGTGGAGAGAGAATGGGGACAATGTAATGGTTTTCAATAACTCCACACAAGTTGTACGATCCGATAGTTTACTCAGAACTTCAATAGGCAGGTGTAAAAACAACAGGCAGCCAGTAGTAATCCGTTATAACCGTTATAACCGTTACATCACCCGTTGGATCTGTTTACAGCACGGCAGTGACGTAACCCTGGCAACCCCCAAAGGTGCAGCAGCATACATATATTGCATATACAGTATGAGAGACAACATGCAGCAAAGGGCTGCAGGCCAGGACTTGAACCTGCGACTGCTGCAGGAGGACTGTAGCCTCAGTAGATGTGCCGCTTGCTTGGACCACTGTGCCACCCAGCAGCCCTAAATTAGCTGCTTATTATCAGCTTATCATCAAAATCTGCACAAATCTGTCAATGACAGTATTTTGTGTCTGCGTGCATTGAAGGAGGAGATGTTTAAGACATGCTGGAGTCGTCAGTGATCTTCCTTATGATGTACCGAACCACTGTTTGGACCAGCGGTGGTCCTTCCCAGAACTCTGGGGACTTCAGGCTCACTGCATCATCGGTCATACTAAAATAAGCCCAAAAAATAAAAAAATCAACACTCAGGAAATCTCCAAGAGTTGTCGGGGTCGTTAAAGGTGACCTATTATGGCATTTAATGTATATTTTAAACATGCCTTGAATGTCTTAAAAACAATCTAAAGCTTGTTTTTTCTACATAAATCATAAATCCAGCCTGTGGGCCCTGTCACTAGTTTTACCGCTTCTAACCTCTTTTTCTGCGCCTCATTTTTAGGGAAGGGGGGGGTATGATAATGAGGCTCTGTGCTGATTGGCTCCCTGAATGACGTGTAGCAGGGGAGGAGCATAAACCTCGCTCCGCCAGAACAGCCCGAGCCTGTAAATTATCAAACACTGAATTTTCACAAAAGGAAACTTTATTGTTAAAAAAATAAAATATGAGTTGTATATAAATAACATTTATGCACTATTTAAGCCGGATCTACCCGGCGGATGCTGAACGCTGGCCCCGGAGCCACGCCGGGCGCCCGGGAGCAGCGCTGCTGCAGCAGCGCGCATCACCGCGGCTTTAACGGGGGAATCTGACCGGTTCCGACCGGCCGGGACCGCAGGAACCGGCCTGGTCTGGTAGCAGGGACTCCCGGGGACCGACCAGCGGAATTTCAGCCGGATCTGCCCGGCGGATTCTGCGCGACGGGCGCTGCAACCGCACGGCGGGCGCACAGATCGGCTCCGGAGCACATCCGCGGCGCATCGTCGGTTACCAGGGATCAAACCGACAGATTTGCCTGAAAATCTCGGAGGGTGAAGCTGGTCCAGCCTGGGACAGACCCCCGAGGACCCAGCTCCCAAACCACACGGGAACCTGGATGATTTAACCCGGATCCGCTCCGCCGCGGCGCCGCGTCCGACTGGCTCAAGAATGGACCGCTCCAGCAGCGGAGAGAGCTGGTTGTGGGCGTGGTTTCAGCAGCGGAGGCTGAACCTATGGAAATCTGCTCCCGTCGTGACGTCACGACGGGAGCAGATTTTAAACGGCTCAAAAAAAAACACGTGACACTGGGGGACTCTGTCCGGCGGGGGTCAGAGAGCTTGCAGAAATTCATGGTATTTTGTCTCCCCTGTGCTGGCAGGGTGAGGGGAGACCACTTTATATATGTTAAAACAAGAAAAAACGTGTTTTTCATAATAGGTCCCCTTTAATGTAGAGGAGTCCTCACAAGGATAGAGGACAGAGTTATGTTACCCAAACAGAGACTTTTATTTACATAGCTACACCCACGGCAGGAAGCGCTGTCCTCTGCTCCTGGACCTGGAACCCTTAAACGTATATGCAGATGAACGTTTTTGTTGGTAGTGATTCGGGCCCAGCGAAACTGCCAGCACTGCCAGGGAGCCAGGTTAATTACAGGTAGCAATTCTAACAATCACTATACACAAAGTGCAGAGCCGGATTAACGCAAAGGCAAACTAGGCATGTGCCTAGGGCCCGATTGACAGGGGGCGGCCCAGACAGAGGGACAAAAAAAAAAAAAAGATTTTTTTTATTTTTTTTTGTCGTCTGCACACATATTAATGGTTGATACCATGGCCGGTAAAAACCTATATATATATATATATATGTGCATTATTTCTATATTTAGTATACATACATATATATATACGCATACATACGCACAGGGCCGCCGCAAGGGATGTGCGAACCGTGCGACCGCACGGGGCCTCGCGCCCCAAGGGGCTCGCGCCCCAAGGGCCTGGCGCTATGGGCCGTTTTTTTTTTCCCCCCAATTTTTTTTTTTTTTCCCTTTTTTCCCTTATAAATATCAACAGTCACGTTCCATTACAGACCTAAATGTGTACTAGTCTGTGCATATCAATAAATATATGTGCAATATATGTGCAATGATGACGCGTGTCTGTTGTTCAATACAACTGATCAACCCAAGTGCAGACACAAGCTGCTCTGATCCAGACGGTGGAGTTGGAACAAACTGTCACACAATGTCGAGAGAACGAGACAGATTCAGGAAGCCGTGGGGCCCCGCGTTGAGGCAAGCCCAGATGATGATGAGGCAGGGGAAGGTATCCAGTATTTTGCTAATTGGAGAGTTAAAATTGCCCATATAGACACCCGATCCGACCCGAAAAACCCAAAAATTTCTGTCGTGACGTCACGATAGGAGCAGAGGTTTGCCCTCCGATGCGTGAAACCACGCCCACAACTATAAAACCGTGTAACTGCATGCGAGCGTCCGACTATCGCGTAGCACTGTGTGACATTGAATGCTCTCTGTCCATCTCCCTCCAGCAGCTGCCACTTTATTGAGGTTTTTGTAGTGAAATGAGGAGGAATCATAGTGATAACTTCTCATTTCAACTAACTGGATCAGCCGTTCCCCATCCGTGACCGTTTCTTACAGCGCTTTCAACCGGCTTTCAATGCGAGCGACAGGAAGAAAATAGAAGCAGGGCGTCCAACAAATGTTCAGCTCAAAATGGCGCGCCGCGTCGCGCAGCGCTGCGGCCAGTTAGGACAGTCCAATAGAAAATAAAGCAATGGAATTGATTTTGTCGCTGATGCTCGCTCGCATCGCATGCATGACACAGTGTAAAGGCTGATTTATGGTTCCGCGTTACACCAACGCAGAGCCTACAGCGTACCCTACGGCGTAGGGTCTGCATCGATTTAACGCAGAATCACAATTCAGGCTTAACTCCGCCGGCCGGAGCTTCCGCCATTTTTTCGTAGCGGTGTATCGTGTCATTCGCGTCATCGTGTCAGGCAGCCAATCAGCACAGAGCCTCATTATCAAAGCCTCCCCGCCCACTCAGAATCCCGCATAGATAATGAGGTTAGAAACGGTATTGATTGATTGATTGATTGAAGAATTTATTTGAAGAATTGCATAGGATCAGGTACAGTTTCATGACAGTACAGATTTGCTGATACAAAGTCAACTAAAAGGCATTATTCCAAGAAAGCATTACACTTGTTTACATTGGAGACCTTTTTTTAACTCATATAACATTGAATAACATACAGGTAAGAAGCAGTACTTTGTAGGGAAGATTGTAAAAAAAGAAAAGGGGGGAATTACTGTTATTTTGCACCGAAAGAGACTAAAAGGTGATGAGACAAATAGAATAAGCTAGCTAATACAAAACAAAAGCAGAAAACAAAACAAAAAAACAAAAACAAAAACAAGAAACAATAATCAGAAGGAAAAGCGGGATGTGCAGTAGAGGCTTTGATTATTCCCAGTTACGAGTAGCAGCCTCCTGTAGGTGGCTTTTTAGGGCAGACTTGAAGGAGATTAGGGATTTGCTCTCTTTTATGGCTGTCGGTAAGGAATTCCACATGTTGGTAGTATAGGATGCAAACGAATTTGAGTCTTTCTTGGAGTTAACCCTGGGCTGAAATTGATTTGTGGAGCTGCCTCTAGTGTTATGGTGGTGAACATCTTTTACATTTTGGAAGTATTTAGACAAGTACAAGGGTATTTTGGAGGTGTAATGTATCTTGTACACCAAAATCAATGGTAAAGATAAAGACGTGGCCCAGAGGCTGAATTTCTAATTTATATAGAAAAAACAATCAAAAGCTTGTTTTTAGGACATTCAAGGCCTGTTTAAAATAGACATTAAATGCCATAATAGGTCCCCATTAATTGCCCCCTCTTTCTCTCTCGGCGGTATAGTGGTGATGTCAGGGAGTCAGCAGCTCCTCCAGGGTAGAGCCAGACCCCAGGGCAGACCAGCGCCCCCCTCCTCCTCACCAGCGCTGGACGCAGGAAATGAAAGCCGAAGCAGGTCTCCTCCCACTACATAAGGGTGTGTACTCTCACCCTTGTTATTCATTTTATATACTAATATGTGTCAGAGCACTTTTAACAACCGCCTCATTTTAAAGTATGCAGATGAGTCTGTGATTGTTAGCCTGCTGCAGGGAAATGAAAATGACCACAGCCCTGTGGTTGAAAACTTTGTCAAGCGCTGTGAAGACTCATACCTACAGCTCAATCTGACAAAGACCAAAGACATGGCAATTGATTTCAGGTAGACTGCCTAAACACCTGAAACCAGTTAAGATTAAGGGACAAGTCATTGAACAAGTGCAGTCCTATAAATATCTGGGGACAATCATTGACTCTACCCTAAACTTTCAAAAAAACTGCAAAGCTGTGAGCAGGAAGGGACACCAGCGGCTGTTCTGTCTGAGGAAGTTGTCCCATTTCCACATTGATAGGACCATGATGACACTTTTTTATCATGTTTTTATTGAATCTGTTTTAACCTTTTCACTTGCATCATGGTTCGGAAACCTGCCCCTAAAAGAATGGAGCTCACTCAACCAGATTATTAAATGGTCAGGTCGGCAGATTGGGGAAACACAGCTGGGCCTGGAGTCGCTGTACGCTAAACATTTGCAGCGGCTCCAGCTCCATCCCAATGATGCCTCCCTTCCCTTACCGAGTGAGTTCCAGCTACTGCCATCAGGACGCAGGTTTAAAGTCCCCAGAACGAGGACCACACGCTACAGGAACAGCCCTGTCTCTGCTGCTGTCTCTCTTTGAAACAAATCTTAACGCATTTTTATTTATTGCTAAGGTCTATTCTGCTATTAACTTATTTATGTCTATTTACCTCTATTTATTGTTCTTTGCCTTGTGGGCAACATGTACTTTTATCCTGTTCAGTGAGCATTGTGAGTCCCTGCCATGTCTGTCTTGTGCCGTCATAAACCTGTTCTCTGTATTTGTCGTGTGTCAAATTAATGTCTGTAAAGATTGTGTGTGAGATGCCTTCTCCCATCTACTGCAAAACAAATCTACCTACACGTACTAATAAAGTCAATTGGAACTTGAACTTGAACTTGCTACAGGTGACACGCAGACAATGGATGATGAAAACCCTCCTCTGGGATGTTTTCTGACTGAGTGGGCCTGTTGTACTTCGTATTGAAATTGTGTTTGTGAACATGTGGGCCGCTCTGCCAGTTGTACTAAACTTTATAGCTAATGATGCAAATGATGTGGTCGCTCTCCGTGGTGCGGAACTGCTTTACATTTGTGTTGTTTTATTCTTAGTGACCATGTAGCCTAAAGTTTTGGTTGTTCTCTTGGTTTGTTATACTTCATATCCGCTTGATGAAATAGTCGCTCTCCGTGGTGCTGAAGCTTGTAAACCCCGCTTTTGCAGGCTTGTGTATGTTGTAAAATGACGTTATCGTGAGTTTTATTATTTGGGTTTAAAGGGCCCGGTCATTTGCCCCCAGGCCAGCTCTGATTTGTTCCTCTAGTGCATCTTTGATAACTGAAAGATGCCATTTTGTGAAAAAGAAATGTAATAACAAATTCTTAAGAACACACCTGTACAAATAGTATTATCATCTCAACTGAAAAGATTTTTTCTCAATGTATACACCAAATTTTCTAATGTAATGTATTTTATTTTCAATTGTACCCAAAGCTAAAGACACTATGTAGCAGGGCGAGTAGTCCGGTAGTCAAAGGCTGATTTTTGGCTGAACCCGGTTTCGTCGGTAAAAGTTTTTTTCTCAACTGATTCTTGTAGCTTGGGGTCATCTATTAAGAATTCCAGAGGGTGCCCAGTGATATCCCTTGAGCATTTTTTGTTATTAACCCCTTAATGACCGAAACACTAAAAATCCACCCAAAATAGACTTTTATGGCATTTCATGCAAAAATCTTGATCTAAATTAATCAATTTTGATTAATCTTGATCTAAATTAATCAATATCCACTTTTTCAATCAAAAGTGCATATGTACAGTGTTATGCATGTTTAAATATTAACCACTTCATGCACCAAACACCAACATCCTGGTGAGATATTGGGACATTATGAAAATGTATGTACAGAAATCAAATCAAATGCATAAGATATGCTTTCTACAAAGTGGATTGGGGGAACTGGCCTTCAGGCCTTCCATCTTGAGCAACTTGTACACAAAAAAATCCACAGAACATTCCCCCAAAAATATGGTTTAAGAGATTTCATGCAAAAAATATTCAAATCAAAACCATAAAATGTACTTATTCAAACATGCGTGATTGCCTACAGTGTGTGGGGGTGTCTAGGGTGTCTAGCCCCCCCGCCCCCCCCAAAAAAAAAAAAAAACTCAGGTGGTCACTGCAGGCAGGGTACTGCAGGTATTTTCCGTCCATTCTGTCATCAGCATACAACTAGTATTTGCCAAACAGGACTCCACATCCTATTCACATGGTAACTGGAGCTGTCAACAGATTTAGCAGCAAGCTAACAACAAGAGTGATTGTGGATGCAAGAGTGTTCTAGAGTGGCAAACATTTGGTAAGTATTCCCTCTTTCTGACCTCACACATTTTGTAACCATTTCATTTAATGTAAATTGCCTTCAGCCTTACAACTATGTTAAAACAATAAACTCCACAAAAATAGACGCCCATGAGTACTAGTATATATTATGATGGGAGTCTATTTTTCAGGATAATGTAGCTAGCAGGTGTATGATAGCTACACACCTGCTTAGCAAGGTATGCTAGCTAAGTTAGCTAGCCCCTTATGGAGTTAGATATCTGCTCTGGTATCACAATGGTAAACTAAAAATTTGTAGACCAACTATACAGTAGCTGTGTTATGAAGACAAATACTCTTCTGATTCCAATATAGACTGCTGCAACACCATCAAGCTAAATTCTCAACCAACTCAGTGGCAGCTCAAGAAGGTATGTGCCAGACAGCTACATTACACCCGTACCAACTTCTATGTTCACCGAGATTGGAATGCGGATTTGTAAAGCCAAGTCGACACTGAAGAAGTCACTCCAAGTGGAAATCTCCAGGAGGAATGCTGGTGATGCAAATGTTACTGTCATTGATGGATCAGCCCTTCTGTGGACCATCCACTGGCCAGCTAATGGCACCATAGCTGATTTCATCATAAATGTCAAAACACGTTTGACTTCATATCTGGCATACAGTGATGTCTACCTCATCTTTGACAGGTACTATGATTTCAGTACAAAGTCAGTCACCAGAGATGTCAGGGAGACAGGGGTCAGCAAGAAGCACCATCTTCTCCTGTCAACAAAGCTCCCAGTCCGGAAGGTTGTGTTATCCTCTTGTGAAAACAAAAAACAACTCAATCGACTGATTTGTGAGGACCTAGTCCATGACAGACTCTTCCACTTACAGAGCACAAGCTTACACAAGTTGGTGGTGACAGGGGAGGACCCATGCCCCATTGAGATTACAATGGAAGAGAGAAGGGTCCGACATGATCTAGAGAACCATCAGGAAGAAGCTGACACAATCATTGTTCATCAAGTCCTGCTGTGTGCTGGAGAAGCTCGTCAAATATCAGTGGTTTCAGATGACACAGATGTATTTGTGCTACTCCTCCACCATTATCAGCAGGCAGGACTAGATGTATCCATCACAATGGAATCCCCGAGTCAGGAAAGGGCAATAGTGGACATCAAATCAACACTGGCCAAGCATCCACAAGTTGTCAAACACATCTTACCAGCCCATGCCTTATCAGGTTGTGACACAGTAGCATGTTACTATGGGCTGGGAAAAGGCACTGTGGTCAAAGTCCTGAAAGCTGGGTACAAATTATCGGCTATCGGAAACATGGATGCACCATTCCAAAAAGTCATCAACCAAGCCACTGCCTTCATATCAGCCTGTTATGGCATACAGAAAAGCAGTGACATGTCACACACTCGGCTGCTGGCTTGGGGAAAAAAGAATGGGAAAGGACATACATCTGCTCCAAACTTAGCTGCACTACCACCAACTAAGGAAGCATTCTTAGAGAATGTCAAGAGGGCCCACCTTCAAGCAGCTTTGTGGCGAAATGTTGATGGGCGGACTCCACCGCCATGGGACCCAGAGAACTTGGAACTGGTTGGGATAAAGACATCCCTAACAGGTCACTGAACCCAACCACTCTGCCTGCGCATTCCAAACCTGCCCCAGACTACATTCTGGACATGATTAAGTGTGGCTGCAAGAGTGACCGTCCATGCAACTCCAAGAAGTGCAGCTGTAGGGCACATGGTTTGCCCTGCATGATGGCATGTCATTGCTTTAGTGTAGGATGCTCTAGATAGGCATACATGTATTCACACTTGCCAATGCACCCATAGATGGGATTTAAACAGGGTTTATTTTGAAAATAAATTCCTTTAAACTTGTTTATTGTCTTTGATTCTTATTCTGAGGTCACAGGCAAATTTGTACAGTTGATATAGGACAATCACAGAGCATGTACTGTACATGACTTCCACATTAACATAAACATTAAAACATAAATATATATAGAAAGCTAATTTGAAGCGTTTGAATTGATTATTGTGCACAAAATGTCATAACTCACATTTTATGGGATTTTGGTGTTTCAGGTGTGAAGGGGTTAAAATCTAAAATGGTCTAATGTGAAATCACATATACTGTACATATCCACCATCATGGATAAACACTGTAAAATCAAATTTAATTAATTTAGATCAAGCTTTTTACATGAAATTGATGAATGAAAAGTCTATTTTGGGTGGATTTTTAGTGTTTCGGTCATTAAGGGGTTAGTAACAAAAAATGCTCAAGGGATATCACTGGGCACCCTCTGGAATTCTTAATAGATGACCCCAAGCTACAAGAATCAGTTGAGAAAAAAAACTTTTACCGACGAAACCGGGTTCACCCCCTCGGCTCCCGGACTAGAGTGCTACGGGGGCCCGACCGACAGGATAGAGAGGACACGGAGTTTAGTGCAGAACCCTTTATTTGCAGTTAAACACCGCCACACGTGCACAAGCACAGCATCCAACACGACATCAGCAGATTCAGCTTCAGTCTCCCACCACCTTGCTGCTGTCCAGCCCTGCCTTATAAGGCAGGCAGGGTGGAGAGGCTGACGGGACACACCTGTGTCCCATCAGCCTGAGTGGCTGCAGCTCCTCCACCCTGCCACACACTACTTTTAAAGTTTTGAATGCTGTTTACCCATCTAATGATTTTCTTCATGACAGATTTTACACAGGAATTAACACATGCACTTCCTGAAAGCAGACACTGAAATGCCTGAACATCTTTTTTATTCATATGAATCAAAAGATCATTGATTTGGATCGAGTTCCAGTACTGAATAACCTGCAGAAAACAAACCGGTCCATCTATAACTTTTCAAACAATAAGATTTGGCTTTCAACTGGAAAACAAAACAGCAGTATTTAAACTATCCATCCATCATCTATACCCGCTTTATCCTTAGCAGGGTCACGGGGGTCTGCTGGAGCCTGTCCCAGCTATTTTCAGGTGAGAGGCAGGGGTTACACCCTGGACAGGTCACCAGTCCATCGCAGGGCCACATATACAGACAAACAACCAGACACTCACACTCACACCTACGGGCAATTTAGAATCACCAATTAACCTAATATGCATGTTTTTGGACTGTGGGAGGAAACCGGAGTAACCGGAGGAAACCCACGCAAGCACGGGGAGAACATGCAAACTCCACACAGAAAGACCCTGCTGGACCTGGGATAGAGCCATATGAAATCCGTGTTAACGGAATCGCGGACGGAATCGCGGAAATGACCAATAAAAATGGAATTAGAATAAAACGCGGAATATTACAGAATTGGCCCTAATCTGGGTTTAAATTCAGTTTTCGGGAGAAAATGGAACATTAGAAATCAAGTGAAGACGGTGGAGCGAGCTTAAGCCACGCACGCGAACGCGCATATACACAACACACACGTGCTGCTGTTTACATCATGATCGTCAAATGGTTTTACATTTTAATTTGAAGGTTTAACAGGATGTTCAATGTGTTTATGTGAGTTAAGATAACTGACCAGCGTCCTCCATGCAGTTGTGCTGTGTGTTAGGGCGGAAACAGAGCTCTCTGATTTTCACAATAAAATGGTACGGGCGTGTACTTCCACTTCCACAGTGCTCCACAAAAAACAATGACATCCAAGCGAGCGGCTCCCTCCCCTCTAGGGTCTGCAAAAAAGTTACGGAACTCCACGCTAAGTGCTACATACAGAGCAGAGCAGTACGCTGACTTCTATGCATCAGGCAACAAGCTTTTTTGTAAATATTGTCAACATACGGTGGACTGGACTCGAAAAAACACATGCGACGATCACATAGCCTCCAAAAGCCATGTAAGGAACAAGGGAAAAACAACGTGCTTCTCAAAGCACACCAGCCCTGCAAGACTTTGTGGCTGTTTGCGCCGAGTCTGATATCCCTTTGAACAAGCTTAAGAAGCTACGACCGTTTCTAGTGAAACACTGCAAGCAGGGAGGATCGCTGCCCGAGAACGAAACGACGCAGTGATTCTTAACCATAGGGCCGCGGCCCACACTTGGGCCGCCAGCGCCATCTAGTGGGCCGCAAAGATTATTACAGGGGAAGAAAGAAAAACTGCAAAACTGTTCAATTGTTAAGATGTGTTTATATTAATTTATTATAAAAATGTGTTGAGACAATTAACAAAGAAAAGGGGAAATTCAAACTGCTGGTAAATAAATAAAATAAGATAGCATTTGAAATAAAATAAAATCTATTTTATTTTTAAGAGAGAAAAATATGTGTAATTAAAGTTACACATGTTAAGTTGCAAATATGTACTTTTTTTAATATAACAGTCAGATGCAGATGTTGATACAACTATGAGGCTACTTGAATATATATATATATATATATATATATATATATATATATATATATATATATATATATATATATATATATATATATATATATATATATATATATATATATATATATATATATATATATATTATGATGTTCTGGACCTTCGCTTGAGTAAATTTTCTCTAAATGGACCTCTTAAAGTTGAATACCCCTGCTATACAGTGTTAATATTTAACTTAAATATTTAAGTTGCTGCCTGCATTGTTGCATAGTTTGATGCATTATTGTTGTTCATTTGTGCACTTTGTTATTTTTATAACAAAACTCTGAGGTGGAGTGTTTATTATTTCTCTTTAAAATGTAATTGAACAGTATTTCACTAATTTCAGGCACTTTAAACATTAAATGGACTGTTATATATTATTAAATTGTGGACATTTATTCATTTCCACTTACCAGACACTTTTTTTAATGGTAAAAATGACGATAAAAAGCAAAATACAGAATTCAGAAATATTAAAATGGAAAAAACGGAATTTGAGAAAAAATAAAACGGAATTGGGCAAAAAATAAAACGGATTTCATATGGCTCTAACCTGGGAGTTGAACCGGGGACCTTCTTGCTGTGAGGCAACAGTGCTAACCACTAAGCCACCGTATAACCACTATTATATAATATTATATATATATATATATATATATATATATATATATATATATATATATATATATATATATATATATATATATATATATATATATATATATATATATATATATATATATATATATATATATATATATATATATATATATATATATATATATATATATATATATATATATATATATATATATATATATATATATATATATATATATATATTTTTCATTCATAAATGTTGTTCTTTAAAAATGTCACCACCAGTAGACCACACATCATAAACAGAGTTATCGATGTCGACGTCATGAACTGCGTATTACTCAAGGCTGGCTGTGAATCCTGTACAGAAAGGTGCCCCAACAATACACACATTAAATGATGTCGAGATTTTTAACACTAAGAATTTGTGTAAATGTGTTACTGTGTTGTAATCGAATTAATCACCCTGGGTTCGTTGATTGAGCTGGAAAAGGTAAATACAGACACAAAACTGGGATATAATTAAAGAAGGCCTCATCAGGAGGGAGATACAGCAGAGCAGAGCTCTTGCAGCCTGCTTGTTCAATCGTCCTGCTGATATCTGCCGCTCTCTGTCCTGAGAACATGTTTATTACCTTATAGTCCAGTCATTATAGGCCAGAATTAGGCTAAACCTAGGACAAATTGCAACAGTAGCAAACTCAACTGATTTTGTATCCTCAATATGTCTTTAGTGAGAGAAAAAAAGTCCCAAGGAATCCCATCATGGGAAATGTGTTTTTTTTTCAATGTTTTGTTACCCCTATGACACCTACTTGATTGCTGGCAGGATCACTGACGACACTGTCTTTCAGAGATTGTGACGCGTTCAAATTTTGAGGTAGCTCAAAAGTAAAGATACCATTTGATTCTAGACAACCTCAGGTTTCCAATGAGACCAACCATGTCATGTTACCTCATTGGAAAGGGGGCTACATACCTAATTATTCAAAGTTAAGACGATTTTTTGGGGAGGGAAATATGGCCATCACCATTTTTCAAATGGTCCCTTGGCCTTCTACCTCAATATATGTTAATGGAAATGGGTTACATGGGTACCTACAAGCCTCCCCTATACAGACATACCAAATTTATGTTAAGCCCATGTAGTTTTGTGCAAGAATCATGTAGTGTTTTGCATGCTGTACAAATATGTAATTTCCGCCTATTATAAAAACTGTGTATTTGCCCATTTCTGCACACTGGGAGTCAGGAATGTCATTGCATAAATTGGTATTTCTTGACAGCTGAGACTCTTGTGCATCCAATGAGCCCAGATGTAAGCTATTCATTTGTGCAGCTTTACTGGAAATTTTATGAACCCAAAAATGGTCATCAATATAAACTAATGATAGGAATGTTAATTATTACATTCACTCTCACCACCATCGGAAAAGCTGCAGAGGTATAGATGTGAGGTAACATTAACTCTCAAAAATAAAGATAATAATCAGATGTAGATTTTCCTTTCATTTTAAATTTACTATACACAGGAATTATATACTTTGTTTCACACAGTACTGTATTGCTTTATGGCTGTGGCTGCTTTCCATGCCTGCCTGTGCAGAAGTCAACCAGGCAATGGAAGCACTCACAGGGGTCAACTTTAATACTGGAGAGCAGAACCGAGACATGACCGAAGCAAGGCAAGCCCGTGACTGGAAGGATACACTGAGCGTTCTTGCCATTGCAACTGCAACATAACAAGATCAAGATGGCTGACATGTAAACCATCCCAACAGCTTTAAAATATGTATCCATTTCCTCTAAAGTCAGAGACCCTTGCAGGTCAAAAAAAAATATATATATATATACATCAAGTAACATATAATAAGCATTATAGATGTGAACATTTCAAAGTATTGTTTAATATAAGATTTAGTCAGTTAGCTATTAACCATGCTAGCTAACATTACTGTGATAGTTATTGCAATGTGAAGAATAGCTTAAATAATGTTGATGACTGTGTGTACTGAACTGTGTCAGTATCACTCTTGACTCTTGACTCTCTTGACTTGTAGTAAATGTTACATTAACCACTTAAACCCTATATGGGTAACCCGACTCAGGGCTGAATGCTAGTGTTGTTTCTGTTTTCTGTAATTGTGGGGAAAGCTTCCACTGACAATAGCTAATGGTGATCATCCCGGCAAGTCGAGCGTTATGTTCCTGCCCATGATTGATCTGAATCCTGGGGATAGCACATGCATCTTCTCCACTCTGACCTATATTTGTGACCATGCGAGACGTCACAACGTCACTCCGATAATCACCTTTGATCAGCCACTCTGGTGGAAGGCCCTTGGGATTGTCAACTCCCAACCCAAGGACAGTGAACTGAGACAAATAGTCTTACGTTTGGGTGGCTTCCATGCAGAGATGAGCTTCCTCGGTTGCATCGGACACCTGATGGCCTCATCTGGCCTCCAAGAAGTGCTGGAGTTGATCTACGCTCCAAACGCTGTGATCCACATGATGTCTGGCAAGGCTGTTGCACGAGCGGTTCGTGGACACTCAATCGTTGATGCGGCCTTGAATGGACTGATGCTGGCCGATATGTTCAATGTCCATCTACCAACGAAAACTGGAGTTCCAGACAACAGAGTGGAGGGAGACTCTGCCACATCGATGGATACAAATCCTCAGGTGACTGATGTGAGCAGTGTTACTGACCTAGACAAAGCTATGGAGATCTATGAGCAAGTAATGGATGGGACTATATCTTCTGAAGAGGCCTCTCAGTCTGATGTTCTAGTCAGGATCAAAGACTGAAGAAGCACATCACGTCCACCAAGATGACCTCCAGAACTTCAGCCCTCTGGTGTCAATACATGGATATGCAAGACATCCTGCAAAAGTACATCTGTGCAGAATGCACCGGAAACTGGTCTTTATATTTGCAGGCTATACAGGACATGCTCCCTTATCTGGCAGCATCAGGACATAACTTGTACACCAAATCTGCCAGACTTTATCTTCAGCAGATGCTCAACCTCAGGACTGAACATCCAGATGTACATCAACACTTCGAAGAAGGGTTCCATGTCATCCGGCGGAGTGATCGCTTGTGGGCAGGTCTCTCAGATGACCTTGTCATCGAGCAGGTTCTGATGAGAAGTATGAAAACCAGTGGTGGGCTTACCCGGGGGCGAGGGATGACTGAGCAACAACGTCTGCTGTGGCTGCTTTCCATGCCTGCCTGTGCAGAAGTCAACCAGGCAATGGAAGCACTCACAGGGGTCAACTTTAATACTGGAGAGCAGAACCGAGACATGACCGAAGCAAGGCAAGCCCGTGACTGGAAGGATACACTGAGCATTCTCGCATATCTACAGGAGCGAAATCCCTTTGACAAGGACCCAAGTCTTCGCAATATAGCCACTGGAGAGCATGCCCTTTCCATTGTCAATGTAGATACTGCACAGGCTGTCGGCACATCAATCCTGAGCTCTATGGATGGTCACACACCTGCAGAGTACACTTTCAAGAGGAAAGATCAAGCTGTCACTCTCGGCATGAAGTCATCTGTAAAAATAGATGGAGATCAAATCCAAGTTGATCCGCAGCTCCTCTTCCAGAGACTGATGATAGTGGCACAGAAGTGTGATGAACTGGAGTCAGCCCTGAAGTATGAGCTCTGTAGCTATCCGCCAGCTCTTTTTGATTCCTCTCTGCTCCTTCGAGAAGCAAAAAAGCCTGCCCTTGCTGATGCCATCAGGAAACACGTTGGGCCAGATGTTCCAGCAGACAATGTGGTTGATGGCAGCCAGTACGTCCTGGATGGGGGAGCACTCCTACAACGTATCCCGTGGTCCATTGGATCCACTTACACATACATATTCCACCAATACACACAGTATGTGGTAAAGAAGTATGGAAAGGCCGTAGTGGTGTTTGATGGATATCGATCTAACAACACAAAGGATATGACACACCAGAGATGTTCTAAAGGAAGGATCGGAGCCATAGTGACATTTACAGCTGATATGACACTTACCATGAAGAAAGACGAGTTCTTGACCAACAGAGATAACAAGCAGAATTTCATTTTCATGCTAAGTGCAGAGCTACAGAAGGCAAACTGTGAAACCTACCATGCCTCAGGAGATGCTGACCTGCTGATTGTGCAGAAAGCTGTGCAGTGTGCTACCACCAACAAGACCGTGCTCATAGGAGATGACACAGACCTGTTGGTGCTTCTATGCCACCATGCCAGTCTGAAGTCTTGTGATCTATTCTTCTGTTCTGAAACAAGACAGAACACAAAAAAGACCCACATGTGGAACATCAAGGCCACAAAACTACTGCTCGGCCCAGATATATGTAAGCACATCTTGTTCTTACATGCAGTTTTCGGATGTGACACAACATCTCGTCTTCATGGGGTCGGGAAGGGAACCTCCTTAAAAAAATTCAAAGAGAGTGCCCTGTTTCGAGAGCAAGCCAACGTCTTCTTTGACAGTTCATCTTCTAAAGATGATGTAGCAAGGGCAGGAGAGAAAGCCTTGGTGATACTGTACAATGGCAAGCCAGCAGACACCCTGGACTCCCTCCGATACCATCGGTTCTGTGAGAAAGTGGCATCAAGCTCCACTCATATTGAGCCACAGGCCTTACCACCTACATCAGGGGCAGCAAAATACCACAGCCTGAGAGTGTACCTACAAGTACAGGAATGGAAGGCATCAGCCTCCGGTACATTTGCATTTTTACTGTTCTTGCACTGATCATGTATATACCTACATTTAAGTGTGTCAATATAACAATAATCTTGTGTCTCATTCCTGCTCGGACAGTACCAAATACTCATGATGAATGACAAAGTGCATCTTTTCTTACAGACGAACGTAGTCCGACGGACTGGGGTTGGCTCAAGTCTGGCGAGGGATTTGTGCCAGTCAAGACCACCCTACCCCCTGCACCTGAGAAGCTCTTGAGGGTCATAAGATGCAACTGCCAGTCTGACTGCAGCACCCTAAGATGCAGTTGCAAAAGAAACACCATGGAGTGCAGTCCGGCCTGTGGACACTGCAGAGGATCCAGCTGCATGAACTCAAAACAGATGGCCTGTGATGAGGATGAAGATTAGATTGTGTAGTGTTGTATTGTGTAAGTGATTTCATTATTTGACCTAGCCATTTTTGTACTTTACCTTATTTTTTTCTCTGTCCTTACTAACCGTCTCCTGTTCATCCCTCAGCCTTATCTCCTGCCCTGCCAAGACACCAGAGCCCCCATCTCCATGGACCTATCCCCACGGACATAAACCCTTGAGCCCCATCCTCGTGGACTGAGCTCCACAGAGCCTATCTACTAATATTCCAAGAAGAAAAAAATGTCTTTATCAAATGTTTTGATTAGAATAATTTATCAATATTATATTATACAAAGATGGTTATTATTATTATTATTAGTAGTATTATTATTATGTATAGTATATCATATTATTATTAGTATAGATATCGGATAGGTGAATGGATGAATGAATGGGATGCCTGGGTCTGGGGCCCTCCGTTGTCGGGCCTGCACGGGTGTCGCCTTGTTGTGGGGTTCCCTCTCTCCGGGCCCGTCTCCGGTCCCCCCCGCTGCCTCTGCGGCGGGGCGCCCCTCTGGTCTTGGGGGGCCACTTTCGTGGGGGGCGGGTGCG
Organism: Cololabis saira; assembly: GCF_033807715.1. Classification (NCBI taxonomy): domain Eukaryota; kingdom Metazoa; phylum Chordata; class Actinopteri; order Beloniformes; family Belonidae; genus Cololabis; species Cololabis saira. The sequence continues at coordinate 43,318,056 of NC_084594.1, forward strand.
CCTGCCCGAGTCGGCGGCCGGGGCGGCTCTGTCTCTCCGGGCAGGCTGGCCCCCTGCCGGGTGGGGGTCGTTGGCCTGAAGGGTGAGGGCCTCCTGGCCGCGTGTCCGGCCCGGACCGGGTGGCCGGGGATTGCCTGGGTCGCGGCCCGCCGCCGCGGGATCCCTGGCTGCTTCTTCCCGCACCGTGGGGGCCCCGCCCGCAGGCGGTGGGTTGCCTCCCTCCTGCTTCTCCCCTCTGTGGGGCTGCCGGTGGCCTGGGTTCCGGGCTCTTCCGTGTCGGCCTCTGGTCTCGCGGGTGGCGGGGTTGCTCCCCCCCCTCCCCCACTATAGATACACTTCAGGTGGAACTTTGTTTGGTTTATTACACACACACACACACACACAGACACACACACACACACACACACACACACACACACACACACACACACACGATCATATACATAGACATACACACTGGCTTGTTCACCTGCATGCTGGCTCTCTAGTTTTTGGGTTTAGGTAGCGGTAGCGGTAGCTTAGCTCAGACTGCGATCAGATATCAAGATTTACGTCGATTGCTGTTCATGTTTTGGTTGGCTCCGTGCCGGTTTCGTGCTTTGTTTGTGGTTTTTTGTTGCAGATTTCCAGTGCTTGACGTGTGTTTCCGTGTGTTCCTGCTTCCTGGATTGGCAGTGGATGTCGTCACCCCCCCCCACCCAAAAAAAAAAAAAAAAAATCACTGGGTTTGTATGTGTATATTTATGTATGTGTACGCATATGTATGCGTATGTATATATATTAAATATAGTAATAATGCACATATATATACTTTTGGTTTCTACCGTCATGGTATCAATCATTAATAATTGGTGCATATCAAATAAGATAATGTGTGATTTGCATGAGTAAACAGAATAATTCAATGAAGTTGTGATTGACTTTTTTCCTTGTCTTTGTGTGTGTAATCAGCCTGTGAGTTTTTATAGTGATATCTAAAAGTAAAATTTTGAACCCCATTCACAACTATGTTATAACAGGCATTTTTCGATATGAATATATATAGGTCGTTTTCAAAACTTTCCCATGATGGGATTCCTTGGGACTTTTTTTCCCTCACTAAGGACATAATGAGGATACAAAATCAGTTGAGTTTGCTACTGTTGCAATTTGTCCTAGGTTTTTTCATATAATGACTGGACTATTAGAAAAGGGGAGGGGGATGGCCCAACTTGTTTTATTGCTCAGGGGCCTCTCTTATCTGTGTCTGGTACAGAATGGTACTCTCAATGAAAAAGTCAGAGTAATGCACATTAGTTTTACATACAGAAAGATTAAGTTAGACAGCACATGGAGTTTACATATTCAGTTTGATTTTAAATTATTCTTTATCTAACAACTGTTTTGTTGTGGGAGAACACAATGATCCTGTGCCTTTCCTACTTACCTACAGAAATGAAAATGAAAAATAGTTTAGATTAGGTCTAATTCTGAATATTTACATTGCATTGATTCTCTATCAAAATCTTTGAGGCTTATTGGCTATTATCTTTCTTTATCCAATGTTACTTTTAGCCCAACATAATCTAAACAGGTATTTCATACAGTTTTTTCTTTTTGCTGGATTTATGGAAAATAATTCAGTTCAGTTCAATTTAATTCATTTCTGTTTGATTGCGTTCAGTTTGAAATTCATCAAATACAGTTTGTTTGACTTGTTGTATCATCACTGCATTACAGTAACTTCAACTTATTTACTTCTAACATTCACGGATGTCAATCAGATTAAAGGAATGCCTCAGGTCGTTCCGTGAAATGACCTAATGGATTTACGTCTGGCGCATTTGCTTTGTAATCCGTAAACCCTACAAGTGGACAATTTAGTTGAGAATGCAGAGATTAAGCAAAGCTGATGCAAAGGTATAATCTTGTAAAGGAGGTCTCCTCTGTTTCCCTCACAGGTAACACTTGTTCGGAGCTCCAGCTGAGAATTCAAATGAGAAAGTAGATGGACCCTGGAGTTTTAGATAACTTTTAATTTTCTCAATTCATTCCATGTGCATATACTGTATGTATGACACTTTCTTTAGAAGTGGAACCGCAGGTCTGGATCCGGACCCTGTTGGTCAGTAGAGGAACCGCAATTCTTTCTCTTGCTCCCTGTAGCACCCTATAATGTAATCATTTCCTGAAAATGTAATAACGCCTGAAAATGTAATAAGATTTGCACCTAACTCAATCGAAAATGTAATAAAATCCAATAATGTAATAACTTCACCAATAATGTAATAAAATATCCTGACTGATATTGTAATAACATTTTTACCAATAATGTAATACCTTATTACATTATTGGGAATGTATTACCTTTTCAGGTGGGTCTTTTTTTTTCTTTCTCAAAACTGATAATGTAATACTTGACAAATAATGTAATATATATGTTCATTTTCAGTCCAGAGTTCTACATGTTGTGTTTTAAATATCTAAGAATGTTATATACGCTGGATTTGAAATACCAAAACTATGACTATTGACTGTTAAATGACTATTGGATTAAATTGCAGACTTTGAGTACCATGTAATAAATTCCCAATAATGTAATATGGTATTACATTATTGGCAAAAATGTTATTACAATATCAGTCAGGATATTTTATTACATTATTGGTGAAGTTATTACATTATTGGATTTTATTACATTTTTGATTGAGTTAAGTGCAAATTTCATTACATTTTCAGGCGTTATTACATTTTCAGGAAATTATTACATTATAGGGTGCTACACTCCCTAACAACATTTTGCACTGTTTACTATTTAGTAATAGAGCTAGGGTAGATTTAGTCTGGATTATAATAATTTATACTACAGTTACCCTAACCCTGTGGGCTGTATATTGTCAGAACAACACAATAAGAAACGAGTGAAATACAAACAGAGGCGAGTGTCTCTGTTGTTGAGTTGGCTCTGACATTTCTGCCGGGTCATAGGGAATTTACTGTGGAAATTTGAACATAAATATTAATGCAGAAAGAGGAATTTTAGTTAAGACATTAATAGAATAACATAATGATCAGTCGTAAAAAATCCTAAAACTGGTTAAAAAAAGAAGAGTCCAAAGATTAGTGTTAGTAATACAACCTGTTTTTAGAAACACTTCACAGGAGCTAAGAGGTAAACAGGAATATTTAAAATTGTATCATACAGAATTGAACTGATGTATTCAATATACAAAAGTCAACATTTGGAGTGGATCAAAAACACACTACCATGTTGTAGAATAACTTTGTGTTGCTAAAAACTAATAAAATAGAATCCATCTGTGCTCTATAGCTGTTTGTTACGAAGCGTTCCCCATTGTTGTCTACTGTATGTCTCATAATTAAAAAAATGTTGTCAAATATACATTTGACGTTGTTTCCTAAATTAGAATCCAATTCAGGTAACAAAACAGATTTTCATTCGTTATGCTGAATATAACATTCATTTTTTGATCCAGCTGAAGGATGAACACACACTGAATCTTGTACTCAGGACACAGACTAGAGTCCTACTTACTTTTGTTCCCTTAAATAAGTTATTGAGTTTATTCACATTTGTCTCTGCATGTATCAAAAATGATCCCCCAGTTTTTCTTTGCTCTTTCACACATTCAAATGTTTCTTAGGGTTTCTTAATTGATTTTTCTTTCCATGAAACAAAACAATTCAAAGGTTAATGTGCATAATTAAATATTTATTTGAAAAATACTGATACATTCTCTTTATGAATACATTTTTTTTTGTTTTTCCATTTGCCAGAAAACTATCTATACGAAAAGAAGACAAATAAAATAACAAATATTTACTGTACAAGTCAAAGTGTTTTTTGCTTTTGTCCACATTGGAGAGCACAGAGGTTTATGCAGGAGCCACAGAGGAGACTTCTGTCTTGGAAGTGGACACTTCAGAGCCATCATCCACCTGTTTACCAAAGAGCTGCAGGATGCACGTGCGGAACTAAAAAAGGAAGAATGAAAATTGCTGTTAGAAATGGAAAAGAAATCTTTAATGACAAGATGAGTTAATAAAAAGTGCAATAAGACACCTGTCGGTTCATGAAGACATAGATGACTGGGTTGTAGATGGTGGCGCTCTTTGCAAAGTATGCAGGCATGGCTGCAGCCAGAGGATGGAAGGCGTATCCAGGGTTGGCCGCAGCAAAGCAGGCAAAGAAGGTGTAAGGTCCCCAGCACACGATATACGCCACGATCATGACGACAACCATCCTGGATACTTCTCTCTCAGCTTTCTGGGTTGACTCAGACTCCTTCTGCTGCATAGCAACCTGTGGTTCACAAAAAGATGAAAAAATAAGATCAAAAAAGCCTCAAGGCTTTTGCAAATACTGTAAAAAACTGGATGAGATTTAAGTTACAGGCGCGAGGAAGAAAACTTACAGCACGGATGGCCAACCACACAGCAAGGTAGCACAAGATGATGATAGCCAGGGGAATGATACAACATGTAATCATGAGAACAATCATGTAGGACAGGACTCCAGGGTCTTCACTTCCACTGAACACGTCAGGTCCACAGGAAGTCTTCAGTCCATGAGGCCAGTACCTGGTTCAAGAAAACTTTTAGTCTTTAGTAATGTTCCACCAATTAAAGTTCAAGTTCAGCTAATGTTTCTACTGATATTTCCAAGAATGATGGCGCTGACATGAAATAAACAAAAGCGGCGATTACCTGCTCCATCCGAAGACGGGAGGAGCACACCATGCTGCAGACCAGATCCAGGAGAACACAATTCCACCTGTGGCCCATTTGGCATCAAACTTGACATTTCCAAAAGGTTTGCACACGACTACCCATCTCTCCCAAGAGATGATAGTCAGGGACCAAAGAGCAGCAATACCTGAGTAAAAAACAAGTACATTCCTCAAGTCACCATTCATCAGATATGACAGACAATCACACTGGACATTTGTGTCTCAGACGTTATGACTCACCACAAGTTGAGACAGTGAAGCCTTCAAAGACGCACATTGGATGTCCCAGAATGAAATATCCAAAGAACTGGTTGCACACACTGATGGTGCTGGCGAAAACCGTCTCTCCAAGGTCAGCTACGGCAAGATTGACCAAGATCCAGTTCAGAGGGTGTTGGAGCTTCTTGAACTTTGCTGTGGCCACCAAGACCAGACCATTGGTGAAGACTGACAAAACAACTACTAGACACATCCAAAGTGTGGAAACGTTGTAAACCCATCGTGGAGCGATGTGGTAGTTGGGTCCCTCAAAGGGATCTGGGAAAAAAGGTAACAGAAAATCAAACAATGTTACAGTTTCACAGCTTTGTATCTCGTGTGGTGCTGCGATCTCCCGAATCCACATCATCTTATCTGTATGGAGTTATTTTAAACTCAGAATTTTAGCTGTAATGATGCTCTGATAAACATCTCAAAATGCAAAAATAAATCTTCCACTGCTGTCTTTGCTTTTCTTGTATCCAGTTTGTTTTTCTCATTTTTTGTGACCTGTTTTTTTACTCTTACAAATTAAACATGTGGATGAAATCATTCAAAAGAAAAAGTGTTGAGACTGTACCTCGAGTATTATTGCTGTTTGTGTAGGAGAAGGCAGAGCCCCTTGTTGTATCTTCATTGTGCCGCCTGGCAGCAAAACTTTGTTTCCCCCACTCCTCTGCCATTCTGGTCTAAGAAGAAGGTCCTCAGCTGTCCGGCTGTCCTGTCACTTGTAACCTCCTCGCTGACTGGAGCTTCACACAACTTTAGCTTTTATACCTATGCTGATAGGATTACTTTATAATCATATAACATCCTCGGTGTGCCACTTGGCAGTGATCCCGAAAGGTGAAGCCAAAAAAAAAGTATTATGAACAGTAATTAAAACTATCAGCTAATGAGATTAATGAAAAGGGCGGATTTCCGAACACAGTTTTTGAAAATTAGAATCGAGACTGTTGTAGTGCTGTAGATATAAATAACTGGAGGTTTCTATCAAATTTTCTTTCAGCTTCTGAAATAATGTTTTATTCTAAAACTTTTGATGAAAATAACAAATACAGATTAAGGTATTTGTGTTTGTAATACAGTTTCAGGTCCACATGTGGGAACCGTAATAAAACCGTAATAAACAGTTTCTTATATGATTGTCCAGGTTTGTGACGCTGGGCTGTTGACCTGTGAGGACCCTATAGGCTATGCCATGACAAGCACAGACAGGTCTTAAAGCAGATTTAGAGGGACCAGAGCAGATCTGCAGCGCTCTTCCACAGGCAAATTACACCTGCTCACATGTCACTTTGGTAAAACACTTTTAATCCCTCCGGAAAGAAGATTCACACGAGAACATAAGATTTTTGGCCTACATTTGAGCCTGCAACTCACGTCACTGCCCTCACGGTAAAGGCAAAGGGAACAAGGCAAACGGAGAAGGATGTGAACATTTCAAGGGCAAACCAACTTCTGGATGGTTGGGGTTTTTAAAATGTTTTGTCATTTTTTTATGTTTGGAGCCCTGCGATAGACTGGCGACCTGTCCAGGGTGTGCTCCTGCCTCTCGCCTTTAATGAGCTGGGATAAGCTCCAGCAGCCCCCCGTGACCCTGCAAAGGATAAAGCGGGTATAGATAATGGATGGATGGATGTTTGTTTGGAGTGGAGGTGGCAAAATTGAACAAAACTGAAAATTTGGGTAATGTTGCTGTTTGGCAGCGGGCGCCTGATAGGACAAAGCAGCATAGATAAAACTGCATGACAGCTGAGTGGGTGTGTTACGTCCCCATGGGCATAGGGGGATGAGGGGAGTAACACAGGTGGGACACGAAGGATAAAATAGGAGACCAATGTTTCAACAGAGCCGTGGCGCATTTATTAAGAACAGACAAACAAAGGGAAAACAACATAAAGCGGGCTCCCCCACGCGGAGAGCCGATAAGCCGGTCTTCCGGTCTTCGACCACGGCAGCCTGGCAAAACCTGCCACACACACGGCTTCATCACACACAAAGGCCCACACAGCCCCGAACTGCAGCTCTCCCCAGGTATTTGTAGCTGGCCACGCCCACTCATCATGGCTGCTTGGCTGCAGGTGTGGATGATGAGTGGGAAGGCAGGGGGCGGGACCTGGGAAGAGGCAGAGCAGAGCATACACACACACACACAAACAAACAGACACAGAGGCCACAGGGCCGTAACACCCCCCCCCATAAAAACAAACCCCTCCGGGTTTGTTACTGGGCAATAAATGTCTCACCCACGGGACAGCGCGTCAGCCACGACGTTGTCTGCCCCTTTCTTGTGCCGGATCTCGATGTTAAGGCCTTGCACTAACAAAGCCCAGCGCATCACGCGCTGGTTGTGGTTGTACATACGTGAGAGAAACACAAAAGGGTTATGGTCAGTGTACACAATCACTGGAGAGGAACTGGAGCCAACATACACCTCAAAATGCTGGAGGGCAAGTAGCATAGCCAGCGTCTCCTTCTCAATGGTGGAATAGTTCAGCTGATGGCGCTTGAACTTCACTGAGAAGTAGCATACTGGGTGGTTCACTTCCCCCTCGCCTTCATGCAGCAGCACAGCACCAGCCCCGGAAGCACTGGCATCCACCTCAAGCTTAAAGGGAAGAGCAAAGTTAGGAGCAGATAGAACAGGGGCACTGCAGAGGAGGCTTTCTGACATTCCCCATCCCACGTGAATGGCACAGCAGGGCTACACAGCCTGGTGAGCGGAGCAACCACCACAGAGAAGTTCCTACAGAAACAGCGATAGTAGCCGGTCATGCCCAGGAAACGGCGGAGCTCCCGCCTGGTAGTGGGAGCTGGATAGGACAGCACCGCCGCAACCTTTTTTTTTTTTTTTTTTTTTTTTTTTCTTTTTTTTTTACCTTGTCTGCACACATATTATTGAATTATACCATGACGGTAGAAACCAAAAGTGTATATATGTGCATTATTACTATATGTAATATATACATATATATACGCACACATATGCGTACACATACATAAATATACACATACAAACCCAGTGTTTTTTTTTTTTTTTTTTTGCCGCAACCTTTGCATCCACAGGACGCACCCGGCCATGCCCAACCCGTTTCCCTAGATAGATGATGGTTGCGCTACCAAACTCACATTTGGCAAGATTAAGGGTCAAAGAGCCTGCAGCAAGCCGTTCAAACACCACTGCCAGACTAGAGAGATGTTCCTCCCAGACGGTGGAATACACTACCACGTCGTCCAGGTACACTTTACACTGAGGCACGTCCCCCAACACTATCTGCATCAGACGCTGGAAAGTAGCGGGTGCATTTCTCATTCCGAAGGCCATCACCCTGTACTGCAAGAAATGGTCGGTGGTCATAAAGGCAGAGATGTCAGAAGCCCTAGCGGTCAGTACCCTTTCAGCAGATGTAGTTTCGTTATTACCGTAGCTGGACCAAGTCTTCCACACGGGGCAAAGGGAAAGAGTCCGGCACAGTCACTGCTTTGACCTTGCGGAAGTCTGTGCAAAAACGTGGAGTACCATCAGACTTCGGAACTAGCAGACATGGGGAACTTCACGGACTGTGGCTAGGCTTAGCTAACCCATTCTGCAACAAGTACTCAGCCTCCCTTTTCAGGACCTCCCGCTTTCTGACAGGACAGCGGTAAGGATGCTGCTTGATGGGTGTGGCAGACCCAACGTCGATATCATGCTGGAGAACATTGGTACATGAAGGCACATCATTAAACAGAGCAGGATAGGCGTGGAGCAGCTTGATTACATCATCCCGCTGCCACTCTGGGAGATAAATCAATTGTGACTCAACAGCTGATAGAAACTCGGAATTAGACAACCTGCCACTCTGCTGACCATCTGAAAGTACTGCCAAACCATCATCCGGCTCAGCCCCATCACAGACCAGAGAGACAGACGGCCCATCATGGGCAGTGCCCCCCAAGGCGGGTCCCTGCCTGCCCGGAACAGCTTGTCTTGAATGATAAGATTTTAGCATGTTAATATGACACAAGCGCTTCTTCCTCCTCCGTTCAGGGGTGGCGATGACATAGTCAGTGTCAGATACCTTGTTCTCCACAACATACGGCCCCGAGAAGCGGGCCGTGAGAGCAGAACCAGGCACTGGCAACAATACCAAAACTTGGTCCCCAGGCTGGAACTGACGCCTGACCGCTTTCCCCGCTTTCCTGTCGCTACCTGTCATACCGGTTCTTCATGCTACCCTGGGTGGAAGAAAGAGCCCCCCTTGCCAGTTTCGAGGCACTCCGCAGTCGCTCTCTACACTGAGAGACGAAATCTGCCACCTCCACTTTAGCAGGTGGGACAGACATGAATCGCTCTTTCAACACCTTCACAGGTCCACGCACATTGTGACCAAACACAAGCTCAGCTGGACTGAAACCAAGGGATTCTTGCTTAGCATCACGAATGGCAAAGAGTACAAAGGGAACCCCCTCATCCCAGCTATACCCGGTGTCACAACAGTATTTACGCAGCATACTCTTCAGGGTCTGATGCCAATGTTCAAGCGCACCTTGAGACTCAGGGTTGTAAGCGCTGGACACTGAATGAGAGACACCTAAAGACTGCAAAGCCTGCTTGAAAGTTCTGGAGAGGAAATGACTTGCTGGCCTCAGGAAACTGGGTGGAAACACACATTAGAGTCAGAAGGAACTGGTTACCAGACTTTGTACGGGGCAGAGGACCTACACAGTCTACCAGGACGCGTTCGAACGGTTCACCCCAGGCTGGGATAGGGTGCAGAGGGGCTGGGGGAACAACCTGATCCGGCTTTCCTACGACCTGGCAGGTATAGCAGGTTCTACAGAAGCGCATGTCGTCAGCCTTCAACCCAGGCCAGAAGAAGTGCCTGAGGATATGGTCATAGGTTTTGGTTATGCCCAAATGACCGGACCACAGATGTTCATGAGCCAATGCCAGCACATGCTGACGGCAGTTGGTAGGAAGCACTATCTGGTACACGGTAGCCCAATCTTCACCTGCACTACTTGGCTGTGAAACCATCGACGCATCAGCATACCATTGTCAACAAGAAAAGACTGCTGCTCACCACACTTGGTGTCACCAGCAGCAGCGGCGGCAAAACACTTGGCTAGCAACCTGTCCTCTTTCTGAGCCCCAATAAGTGCCTCACGCTTCAGTGGCATGGACACACTGTCAGCTACAGGCTCAACCACACCCTCAGATCCCTGAGACACGCAGTTCTCGAACTCACCCACAGGGGAGAGCTCCTCACTAGACAGGGAAGCAAACAGGGTGTCCGACAAGTCAACCTCCTGGGCCTGCTTTCTGGCTTGTGCTCGAGTCAGAAGACTAGCTGTGAACACCCCTGGATGGCGTTCGGCAAGTTCATCGGGCCCAGACTCTGCAATAGGAACATCAACAACCTCAGGCGGGGGACACACTTTACCCCCAGCTATGTCGTTCCCCATGATGAAATCCACCCCATCAATTGGGAAACAGGGGCGGACAGCTACTGGGAAGAAACCGATGACAAGGTTAGTCTTTATATGCACACGGTGGAGGGGAGCAGGCACAAAACTCATCCCAATGCCCCTGACTATTGTGCTAACACCACATGCCGACCTCTCACCCAAAGGCAACGCACTGGACAGGATAAAGGACTGAGAGCCCCCAGTGTCACGTAGCACCGTAACTGGACGCTGGTCTTCTGGATTACCTGTGAGAGACACATGACCAACAAAGATGAATGGCTTAAAACAGTCATCAGGTACTTTCTGAGCAGCAGGCTGACCCCCACAAAGCTCAGTTTTGATCAACCCCACCCCTTTTGGCTGCTTTTGAACTGTGGCTTGTTGCTGCTGACGTTTCAAAGCTAAGCACTCTGCTACCAGTTGGCCAGGCTTGTGGCAGAAGAAACTCTGCCTATCTGTCCTCACACTCAACCGGGAGGCCGGGACATGAGGGACCTGCTTATCAGTGGCCCTCTCAGACAACTCATGGGGGGAAGACTCACGTTTAGTGAACACTGCCTTGTGTGTGAGGGTGAACTCGTCAGCCAAGGAGGCTGCTTGCTGTAGAGTAGCTACCTTCTGTTCATTGAGATAGACCACCGTACGCTCTGGAACACAGGCCTTAAACTCCTCCAACAGCATGAGCTCACGCACAGACACATAGTCATCAGCCTTACAGGCAGCACACCAACGGTCAAATAGAATCCCTTTCTCCCTAGCAAAGTCAGAGTATGTCTGACCGGAGGTCTTTCTAAGGTTGCGGAACCGCTGTCGGTAGGCTTCTGGGACTAGCTCGTACACACGCAGTATAGCACCTTTCACCTTCTCATACAACAGGCTGTCCTCCACAGAGAGGGAAGCACACGCCTCCTGAGCCTTTCCAGTCAACTTACACTGCAGCAGGGTGGCCCACACGTCAGCTGGCCAGTGTAAGGCAGTAGCTATGCGCTCAAACGCACCAAAGTATGACTCTACTTCAGACTCTCAGAAGGCAGGAACTAGAGAAATATGCCTACTGATGTCGAAGCCAGGAGGGTTGTATGCAGGAGACTGTGCACCTACAGCAGGAGCGCCGATAGGGGTCTCACTCCCCTGCAGCTCCAACTGACGCATCCTAACCGCAGTCTCTGCTTCCAACTCCAACTTCTTCACCTGTAACTTAAGCTGAAACTCACGCTCCTCTTTCCTGTCCTGAGCCTCTATCTGGAGACGAGCAATACGGAGCTTCACCCGGGCATCTAGCCTAGAGCCAGGGGAAGACTCAATAGACTGGAGGTCAAAGCGCGGCAGCGTGTACGGCTTCTCTTCCCCCTCACCATCACTGCCGTTCCCCTGTTCGCTGGGAGCGGAGCGCCCCACCTCAGCCTCTTCTCTCCCGTGAGAAACAGAGCAGCCCGCACCCTGTAGTGGATATTTTTATATAATCATCTTTATATAATCATTTTTATATAACCATTTTTATATATATAATCATTTTTATATATATTCATTTTTAATCATTTAGACTAGTAAAAAAATAAGGAGGAAAAGGGTGCTGGGAAAATGCTCTGTGCCTCAAAGAAAAGACAAGGGAGGGTATGACCTTGAGTGAACTGCAAGCAAAGCAGGTGAGAGGCGAAATAATGAAGATGATTGTAAATGAGCACCAAAGCTTCAGTTTCCTATGTGGCAGTTATCTAGCAATGATAAAGGGAACATAAACAAGAACTTCAAAGTAGTATGAACAGATGTGTAGGATCATTGATGGTGAGAATAATGCATTTATCGTCATATGTCTCTTATCTACCTATAAAAGCCGTGGTCCGGAGATAAAAATTTCAGAGTGTTTTGGGACCGTGAGCAGACCACTCTCCTGTGAAAATTGTTTTTGGATTGTACTTTTTTACAATAAAGAACCTTCACAGTATTTTTGTGGACGGATACCAGCCAAAACTTTGACTTGTGTTTTTTTCTTTGAACCTTGGACCAAAGGATTAAACACTTAGAAAAACTTGGACGTAGGTCTATTGGATTATCAATTATTTTTAAATTCTACAACCCGAGGGCTCTGCCACAACAGACGACCCCTCCCCCTGGTCCCCAATAGCCACTGGAGGCAGGTGAACACCCTTGTCAACCAACCCCTTTAACACAGCATCCTTAAGCTCTCCCTTACGGAGCGCAGTGGAGACAGGAATGCCATAATGTCTAGCAATAGCATGCAGGTCCTCCCTTCGACAGGCTTCTAGCCAGCTCAGAGTGGGGTTAGCCACAAACACAACCAGGTCGAAGGCGGCCATGCTCGCCATGACACTAAGCACACAATGCAATTACACACTATACACCACCGTCCTCACTGGACTAGCCACACTAGGCTACCACACCACAGGCTACTGACTAGCCTGTTGAGCTAACACAACAGCCCTGAGCTAACCAAGCAAACAGCAAAGCCACTGCTAGGCTGAAACAACTGGCTTAGCCCTCAACACACCTGCGAGTCACCCAGCAGTGATGAACAGAATGCACACAGATGCCCGCAAACACACACAGGCCAACCTGACCAGAAAAAAACTTCCCCAGAACCTACCTAACCAAAACTATGCCTAGCTTAGCTGTCTTCTGGAGCGTGTCGGGCTCGGGGCCACTTGAAAGGCCACACGTCAGCGGCCAGAGCCCTGAAATGCCTACCCCCACCAGGGAATTGAATCCCCATCCAGGATTTACTCCGAAAATAAAAAAGACAAAATAATAAACGAGTGCCCGCTGGAAGGACTGAGTCAGCCCAGCTGGACACTCAGCTCAATTATCTAATTCTGGGGAGGCAGTTCACACAATGACCAGGCAAGACAATGAAAATCAGCGGACATCAAACAAACCTGCCCAACACCAGCAACAACTCACCACCACGAAAAACAAACATTGACCGTTATCCTTCGTTTCCCGGACGAGCCCCCAAATATGTTACGTCCCCATGGGCATAAGGGAATGAGGGGAGTAACACAGGTGGGACCCGAAGGATAAAATAGGAGAACAATGTTTCAACAGAGCCGTGGCGCATTTATTAAGAACAAACAAACAAAGGGAAAACATAAAGCGGGCTCCCCCACGCGGAGAGCCGATCAGCCGGTCTTCGACCACGGCAGCCTGGCAAAACCTGCCACACACACGGCTTCATCACACACAAAGGCCCACACAGCCCCGAACTGCAGCTCTCCCCAGGTATTTGTAGCTGGCCACGCCCACTCATCATGGCTGCTTGGCTGCAGGTGTGGATGATGAGGGGGCGGGACCTGGGAAGAGGCAGAGCAGAGCAGAGCATACACACACACACACACAAACAGACACAGAGGCCACAGAGCCGTAACAGGGTGTCATCATGCCAAGTGATAAGCTGGAGCAAAAAAAAAAAACAATAAAAAAAATTATTGCTGCCATGTATTTCCACTGATTCAGTTGAAGCATTAAAAATCATGATATGAATAATTCTTAATTATATCATCATTGTCACGATTGTTTGTTGAGGACCCAAATGCAGGAGAGCAGGAGGCAGGAGGCAGGAGTTCACCAAAAGTAGGATTTATTGAAGCAAAACCAAAAGCGCTGCTGAGTAGGATCAAAAAAGGCAGAGCAGAGCAGCAGAGAAAGACAAGACTAGATATACACATAGATATACACTCTGGAGGCTCAGAGTTCAATATCAATCGGGTGCAGTTTAGGGCACGTGCCGCTTTCCATTTAAATGACATGGCAAAGAAAATCAAACTCATCCTACATGATATAGCTGATTTGATTGAGTGGAGATTAAATGTCACCCTCATATATCTTCTTCTTTTTCACTTCAGAAACAGATTTTCCTCCTGAAACCTGTCAACGTCCCGGTTGTTGGTGCATCCTAAGCTCCTGCTGTCCTCCGTGTGTATGTGGACTGTAAGTGACAACAAGTAGTATAAGTTTTGTACAGGAAAGTATCTTGAGTAGTCAAGGTTATTCCTTAAGCATCACTTTTTAAAAAGTGATTATAATTAATGAATTATTCACAATATGTGAGTGTTGTATTATTTCTTCCTGTTTGACTTCTAGAACCCATGTTGTTGCTTTTGAAATGTTTATTTATGTATTCATTCATTTATTTATTTTCTGTTTCATGACTGTGTACATGTTGCTTTTGTGGTATCCATTTCAATTCAATAATACTTTATTAATCTCTGAAGGGACATTATATAGTCCTGTGAGGCCGCACTATGGATTAACGGTTTACGAGGTGAGTTCAAGTCCAGCTTCCTATCATGGAAATGTATACTGAATACCTGACCTGGAGCAGATTAAGGGTGAGATAAGAGATTTTTCTTTTAAAAGAGAAAAGTAAAATAAACATCTCTGGACCAGTCACTTCTATTGGAAAATGAAAATGACATTAAAACCAAGTAAATAAAAGCGCTGAACTGTACGACCACTTTATAACAGTCGGGATGACCTAGAAAATTATCTTTATGTTTGCAGTAGGATGTGTTCAACGTCATCTCAGAATCTTCAGATATTTGTTTTTTTCAAACACAGTAAACATTTAACCTGCTCTAAAAGTTGACTGTTATTTGACCGTTTGCTATTTTAGAATATGTTTTGCGCTCAGAATCCAAATGGGTAAGTGAACTGAAGTTCCAGGTCAAAGGTAAAAAAAGGCTGAAAGTAAAGCTTAAAAGCAGAAACCAAGTCATTAATGTCTCTCATTAAAAAGAGAGACATCTTACATTCATTCATTCATTTATTCAGTAATTCTGAATTTCAAATCAGTCGAGTCTCTTCTTCTTCTCCTTCTGCTGCTCCCTTTTAGGGGTCCCCACAGCAAGTCATCCATCTCCATCTACCCCTATCCTCTGCATCCTCTTCTCTCACACCAACCAACCTCCTGTCCTCCTTCACCACATCCATATATCTCCTCTTTGGTCTTCCTCTAGGCCTCCTGCCCAGCAGTTCCCACTTGAGCATCCTCTTCCCAACAATCTCACTATCCCTCCTCCGTACATGTCCAAACCATCTCAGTTTGGCCTTTCTGACTTTATCTCCAAAAGATCTAACAACCTCCCTCTGATAAACTCAATCCCGATCCTATCCATCCTTGTCACTCCCAAAGAGAAGCTCAACCTTTTCATTTCTCATACCTCCAGCTCTGCTCCCTTCCCTTCCTCAGTACCACTGTCTCCAAACCATACAACATACCTGGTCTCACCACTGTCTTGTCCACCTTTAATTCTTGCAGATACTCTTTTGTCACACAGGACTCTTGACACTTTTCTCTAACTGTTCCAACCTGCTTGCATGCATTTCTTCACTTCTTTTTCACACGCTCCGTTGTTCTGTACTGTCGACATCTCAGACGTACTCTGCCTTGCTGCAGCGGACCTTCATCCCTCTTCTTTCCAGTGCATACCTCCACCTGTCGTGATTTTCCTCCATCTGTTCCCTGCTTTCACTACAGATCACAATATCATCTGAAAACATCATAGTCCATGGAGATTCCTGTCTGACTTCATCTGTCAGTCCGTCCATCATCATAGCAAATAAGAAGGGGCTAATGGCTGATCCATGGTACAGTCCCACATCCACCTTGAACTCCTCTGTCACACCTAGAGCACCCTTTACCACCGTCTTGCAGCTCTCCCCACTCCAGAATTACTCATAAAGAACCACAGTTTTTCTTTCCAAACCCTGTCATAAGCTTTTTCTAGATCATACACAGACACCGTGAAGCTCCCTCTGGATTTCTCTGTACTTCTCCATCAACATTCCCAAAGCAAATACTACATCTGTAGTACTTTTTTTTGGCATGAACCCATACTGCTGCTCACAAATGCTCACGTCTGTCCTTAGTGTAGCGTCTATGACTCTTTCCCACAGCTTCATGGTACATTAACTTTATTACCCTAGTTGCCCCAACTCTGCACGTCTCTTGTTCTTAAAGATTAGAACACTCAAACTTCACATCCATCCCTCAGGCATCGTCTGACTCTCTGAGATCTTGTTGAATGCATCATAGCACAGAGACAGTCACAAATGACCTCCTTATGGCCTCAGATAAGGGATTAATGTCCATACTGGTTCTACTGGACCTCAGTGCTGCTTTTGACACTGTAGATCATGGCATCTTACTGCATAGGTTAGAGCATGTTGTTGGGATTAAAGGGACAGCTCTACGTTGGTTTAAATCATATCTATCTGACAGATTCCAGTTTGTTCATGTACATGAGGTTTCTTCAGAACACTCGAAGGTCTGTTATGGTGTTCTGCAGGGTTCAGTACTAGGGCCAATCTTGTTCAGTTTATACATGCAGCCATTGGGAAGTATAATCCAGAATCACGACATACACTTTCATTGCTATGCTGATGATACGCAGCTCTATTTGTCTATGAACCCAGATGAAACATAACCGTTAGCTAAACTTCAGGCATGTCTTAGGGACATCAAGGACTGGATGTCCGCAAATATTTTGCTTCTAAATTCCGATAAAACAGATAATGAAACAGGTCCAAAGAATTTTAGGAAGGGATTAAATGTTGTTGCGATGGCCTCCATTGCAACTGTGAGAAGCCTTGGTGATGTTTTCGATCAGGATTTGTCATTTAAACCATATATTAATCAGGTTTGTAAAATAGCATTTTTCCATCTCCGTAATATTGCAAAGATTAGGAAAATCCTCTCGCAGAGTGATGCAGAAAAACATGTTTATACATTTGTATCTTCTAGACTAGATTACAGTAATGTGTTATGAGCAGGATGTCCAAGTAATTCTCTGAAGATCCCCCAGCTGATCCAAAATGCAGCAGCACAAGTGCTGACAGGAATCAACAAGAGAGACCACATCTCTCCAGTGTTAGCCTCACTCCATTGGTCCTCGTAAAACTCAGATTACAATTCTAAATTTTATTACATATAAAGCCCAAAACGGCCTAGCTCTGCGATATTTGCAAGACCTAATAGTACCTTATGTTCCTAACCAAGCTCTCCGTTCTCAGAGGGCAGGTTGACTCGTAGTTCCTAGAGCAGGGGTGTCCATAGTTGGTCCTCGAGGGCCCCTGTCCTGCATTTTTTAGATGTTTCCCTGTTTCCACACACCTGATTCTAATTAATCCTCGTCATCAGCTTGTCTTCAAGGTCTTTATAACTCTATTAATGACACAGCCATGTCTGTCAGGTTGCGTTAAAGCATGGAAACATATAAAACCTGTAGGACACCGGCCCTCGAGGGCCAACTTTGTACACCCTTGGAGTATCCAAATGTAGATTTGGAGGGCGGGCGTTCTGCTATCAGGCACCATTACTATGGAACCAACTTCCAATCTGGCTTAAGGAGGCTGACACCACCTCCACTTTTAAAACCAAACTTAAAACCTTTCTGTTTAGTAAACGTCTAGTTAGTGTTAACTCTACTGTGTCAGGACCAGTAGTCATAGCTGCAGCTGCAGGACCAGACTAGAGCAGCTGGTCTGAAACACAGCAGGTCCCCAGGATTTGGAAGGACGCTGTGGTTGTCCCGGTCCCTAAATCCAGCTGCCCCACAACACTGAATGATTTTAGACCAGTGGCCTTGACTTAAATCATAATGAAAATCTTTGAAAAATTGGTACGGCTGGAAATATTGAAAAATACAGAGAGTGGATTGGACCAATTGCAATTTGCCTACAGGCCTAAATGAGGAGTGGAGGATGCCACATTCACTCTTCTTCATATGCTTTTTAAACATCTCGAAGGAAGCGGGTGTCATGCCCGGCTTTTATTCATTGATTTTTCCTCCGCTTTTAATACAATCCAGCCGCACATTTTAATGCAGAGGCTTTTAGAACATTTTAACTTGAGTACACATCTTGTGGGCTGGATTTTAAACGTTTTAACAAACAGGACACAGAGTCAGAGTTAATGGATTTTTATCTGACAGAATGTGTTCCTCCACAGGCTCAGCCCAAGGGCGTGTACTCTCACCCTTGTTATTCATTTTATATACTAATATGTGTCAGAGCACTTTTAACAAGGTTCCGCCTCATTTGGTGGTGTGAAGACTCCCGCCGGGGACACTGTGGGCGCTGAAGTGCGTGTTAGTTCCCCCATGACTTCAGCGCCCACACCCTGGGTGGGGTTGACGAAAGGGCCTTTCTGTGTGGAGTTTGCATGTTCTCCCTGTGTTCCCTTGGGTAGCTAGGTGAGCTACTCTCACAAAAACATGCACACAGTCCTGGGCTATACATGCCCCCTCTGGCCAACCGGGGTGCCAGATGGGGTGGGGAGGATCCGGCCGGAATAACGTGATCTTTCCACGCGCTATGTCCGGCCGGAGAAGCCCCACCCTGTCTGGTGAAAAGATGCGGCCTGCTCACTCTCCTCAGGTTAAGGAGGAGACCTGAGCTCAGTGCAGGGCCCTCCCGGGGGTTGGTAGAGGATGGCAGTCCCCAGGACTGTCTAGGTAGGAACACTGGGTGATAAAATGGGGGAAAAAACCGGGATAAAAATATTGAAAAAAAATAAATAAATAAATAAAAAATAAAAAATAAAAAGTGGTGTGAAGACTCATACAGCTCAATCTAACAAAGACCAAAGACATGGCAACTGATTTCAGGAAGAATGCCTAAACACCAGTTAAGATTAAAGGAGCCGTCTGTAAGAAATGGCCAAAACTGGTACTGCAGTCACTTTCAAAATACTGTTGTATTCCCCCCCCCCCCTCCTCCCCGACCAGAGGTTGCCAGGTAGGCTGCAGAATGCAGCAGGAACGTAGGCTGCCATGGCAAGCGACGAGTCATACACAGTAAGTTTATTTTCTGTATTTAATGCTTTATGAAAGATCTTTTGCGAAATAATAATGTACTGCAACATTTAATTATGCAGCGAAGCGCACAGTACGTGCGCGTCGCCACGTACCCTACGGCGTAGGCTCTGCGTTGGTGTAACTCGGAACCATAAATCAGCCTTAAGGCTGCAGCGGCGTGGGAGAGATGGATGACTGAGGGAGAACACAGTTTCACCAAGAGTGGAAAACAGCGCCGGGCAAGTTATGCCACAGTTTGCAGATGTATTGTTGATGCGTGGGCCAATGTCTCTGCTGGAACTATTTTGCGAGCATTTGCAAAAGCCGGCAAGTCCGAGGCGCCGCACGGCACGGAAAGTGACTGACAGCAAGGAAATTCGGACTGGCACAGCTGATTTAGCGGAGCTCTTTAATGCAGAAACAGAGGATGAGGACTTTGATGGGTTTGATTAATGTAAAAACTGAAATAAAGTAGCCTACAATCAAACAAAGTTTTGCTCCCGCTCTATTTTTAAATACACACACTCGTGTGCTTGTGTGTGTGTGTTCTGCGGCGCGCGCGCGTGTGTGTGTAGACGGCGCCTTTAGGTTCCGTGTGCCGTGTGTGTGTTTGTTTTAAATACAGAAATGACACAAAACTGAGGGTGCGCCTTTCCACACGGCGCCTGTATGGTCGAAAATACGGTTTATATATGAAATGTCAGATAGGTACGACACCACATGAATCTTACCTGTCCAGGAGAAAATCAGCAACGTTGGCATCTGTCATCAAATTCTTCTCCGCTTTCAGCCGTCTCCATCTATCAAAAGCATCTCCTATACAAATCCTTGTTTTATTTCGGACCTTGTCACGACGTAACTCGGATTCATAACGAGGTCTTTTAGGTTTTGGAAAGCTAGACATTTTTTCATCCAACACGTTCGTAGCGGCTTTTATAATGCTTTTATTGAATCTGTTTTAGCTTTTTCCCTTGCATCATGGTTCGGAAACCTGCCCATAAAAGAAAGGAGCTCACTCAACCAAATTATTAAATGGTCAGGTCGGCTGATTGGGGAAACACAGCTGGGCCTGGAATCGCTGTACGCTAAACAGTTGCAGCGGCTCGCCAGCTCCATTCCCAATGATGCCTCCCATCCCTTAGCGAGTGCGTTCCAGCTACTGCCATCAGGACGCAGGTTTAAAGTCCCCAGAACGAGGACAACACGCTACAGAAACAGCTTTGTCCCTGCTGCTGTCTCTCTTTTAAACAAATCTTAACAATTTTTATTACTGAGGTCTATCCTGCTTTAAACTTATTTATTTTTATTTATTAGAAACCCTGACCTTGGTTTTTACTTTCTTTATTCATTCATTGTTCTTTGCCTTGTGGACAACATGTACTTTGATCCTGTCAGTGAACTTTGTGATACCTGCCATGTCTGTCTTGTCTTGTAATGTTTTTGTCCTGTGTCAAATTAAGGACCGTAGAGGTTGTGTGTGAGATGCCTTTTACTGCAAAACAAATCTACCTACGGGTATTAAATAAAGTTAACTTGAACTTGAACTAACTTGAACTTGAAACAGAGCTTCATCCTGGATATGCTGCTATAGAGCTTCGCTGCAGGGGGACTCCAACATGATCCACTGAGCGGTGCCCATCACCCCTCCTTCTCTTTCCACTTTCAGTTATTAATTATAAGTATCTCATCACCATCATTGTTCTCCATTGTTCTTGTAGTTTGTTGTGCTGGCCCCCTTTTTTCTCGTTTGTGTATGTTTGCAGGCCGGAGCTTCAGGAGCTGCATCCTGACCTGCAGCCGAAACCGAACAGGAAGTCGGCCATTCTGAATTAATCGTGTAATTTTGGCGCAAATTATGCCATTACTACGGCAGTTAATATGGCCCGAACCGTAACGTGCACCCAGGTGTGTTATACATCAAAATGTGCGTCTCCATCCTGCGACGACGCGCATTACTTTTCTCAGTCAA
The DNA here is from genome assembly GCF_033807715.1 of Cololabis saira. Lineage (NCBI taxonomy): Eukaryota > Metazoa > Chordata > Actinopteri > Beloniformes > Belonidae > Cololabis > Cololabis saira. The sequence goes on from NC_084594.1 coordinate 43,339,280, forward strand.
AAGCGTTATCGTGGCGACACTAGACGCCAAAAAGCGCGACCCACCTTTATCTGATTGGTCCATATTTGATAGTTCCTACTTTCTGCCATAACTTTTGAACGGGTTGTGATAAAGACATGTGGATGGTGTCATCGGAATTGATATTGAGTACTTGACCTTCATTGGCCTGAATTAGCCCCGCCCCTTCTTCTGATTGGTCAATATTTGATAGTCCTAATTTTCTGGCATACATTTTTTTTTTTTTTTTTACCTTGTCAGCACACATATTAATGGTTAATACCATGCTGGTAAAAACCTAAGGCATATATATGTGCATTGTTACTATATTTAATATATATACATATATATATATATATGCATACATACGCATACACATACATATATATACACATACAATATATACATATACACATGGGGGGGGGGGGTTGACATCCGCTCCTAAACCAGGAAGCAAGAACACACGGAGACACACGTCGAGCACTGGAGATCTGCAACAAAAACCACAAACGAAACACGAAACCGACACGGAGCCGACCAAAACACGAGCAGCAATCGACCCAAATCTCGAGATCCAATCACAGTCTGAGCTAAGCTACCGCGATTAACTAACCCCAAAAACTACAGAGCAAGCATGCAGGTGAACGAGCCAATGTGTATGTCGATGTGTGTGCGTTCGTGTATGTATATGTCTGTGTATGTGTATGTGTATGTGTATGTGTGTGTGTGTGTGTGTGTGTGTGTGTGTGTGTGTGTGTGTGTATGTGTGTGTGTGTGTGTGTGTGTGTGTGTGTGTGTGTGTGTGTGTGTGTGTGTGTGTGAGAGCGTGTGGAGAACATGCAAACTCCACACAGAAAGAGTGGAACCGGGCACCTTCTTGCTGTGAGGCAACAGTGCTAACCACCAAGCCACCGTGCTGCCTATAATAGTTGCAATAATAGTAACATATAATATAACAGAAACAAAAAAAAGTAACAATAATAGTAAACATAATAGTAAATATAATAGAATGAATAAAATATAATATAACAGTAGCAATAATAGTAAATATAATAAAAATAACAATTATAGGAACTATACTAGGCACAATACTAGTAACAGTAGTAGTAACAGTAACTGTAATAGTGACGGTACAGGTAACACTAAAAGTGGCAGTAATAATAAAGATAATAAAAACTATAATAGTACCAATTATAGAAACTTTAAGAGTTACACAGTTTAATAGTTAAAACATGAATGTTAATATAATAGTAACAATAGTAGTAACTGTAATAGTAACAATAATTGTAAGTATAATAGAAAGAATACTAATAAAAACAGTATAATAGAAACAATAAAAGTTACACTAATCGTTACAGTAGTAGTAACTGTAATAGTGACAATAAAAAACAATTATAGTAACAATAATACTAGCTACAATAATAACAATAAAATTAAAATAATAGCAACTATAATAGTAACTATAATAGTTACTATAATAGTAACAGTAATACTAATAATACAATAATTATAGTAGCAATAAGCGTAACTATTATTATAGTAATAATTATTTTAACTATTATAATAACATTTATAGTAATAATTATAGTAACTACAATAGTAACAATAATAGTAACAGAAGTAGTAACTGTAGTAGCAAATCCAACTTTATTTATAAAGCACTTTTCATACAATAGTAATGCAAATTGCTTTACATAATAAAATCAACATTTAACATATAAAAACTCACACACATCTGGTCATAATAGTTATAATAACTACTATTAAATAACACCCATTGTAATATATATAATAATAGTAACTATAATAGTTACAATAATAGTAAAAATAAAATAACATTAATAGTTACTATCATGTAACTTTACAAGTTACAATAATAGTAACAACTAGACAAAATTCCCGGGAAATTTTGAAGTGCCACGGACTACTGCCGTATGATCGCGGGGCTTATTTGCACCCATAAAATGGGTATAAAGGACTCAATACTGATTAATATGACATCATCCATGACTCTCTATGTCAAACCATTCAAAAGTTATTACAGAAAATATGTAATAGGCTAATAGAACCGCTAACAAAACCGCTAACGGGACCGCTAACGGGACAGCTAACAGAACCGCTAACGGAACCGCTAACGGGATCGCTAACTGAACCGCTAACGGGATCGCTAACGGGATCGCTAACGCGATCGCTAATGCGACCGCTAACCGAGCCGCTAACGGGATCGCTAACCGAGCCGCTAACAACCGCTAAAAGAACCGCTAACGGGACCGCTAACGGGATCGCTAACGGGACTGCTAACAGGGCCGCTAACAGGATCGCTAACGGGACCGCTAACGGGACCGCTAACGGGACCGCTAATGGGATCGCTAACGGAACCGATAACGGGACCGCTAACGGGACCGCTAACGGGACAGCTAACAACCGCTAACAGAACCGCTAACGGGATTGCTAACTGAACCGCTAACGGGATCGCTAAAGGGATCGCTAACGGGGCCGCTAACGGGACCGCTAACCGAGCCGCTAACGGAATCGCTAACCGAGCCGCTAACAACCACTAACGGAACCGCTAACGGGACCGCTAATGGGGCCGCTAATGGGACCGCTAATGGGATCGCTAACGGGACCGCTAACGGAATCGCTAACCGAGCCGCTAACAACCGCTAACGGAACCGCTAACGGGACCGCTAATGGGACCGCTAATGGGACCGCTAATGGGATCGCTAACGGAACCGCTAACGGGACCGCTAACGGGACCGCTAACGGGATCGCTAACGGGATCGCTAATGGGACCGCTAACCGAGCCGCTAATGGGGTCGCTAACGGGACCGCTAACAACCGCTAACGGAACCGCTAACGGGACCGCTAACGGGACCGCTAACGGGATCGCTAACAACCGCTAGCGGAACCGCTAACGGGACCGCTAATGGGATTGCTAACGGGACCGCTAACGGGGTCGCTAACTGGACCGCTAACGGGATCGCTAACGGGATCGCTAACGGAATCGCTAACTGAACCGCTAACGGGACCGCTAACGGGACCGCTAACCGAGCCGCTAACGGGATCGCTAACCGAGCCGCTAACGGGATCGCTAACGGGATCGCTAACAACTGCTAACGGGACCGCTAACGGGATTGCTAACGGGACCGCTAACGGGGTCGCTAACTGGACCGCTAACGGGATCGCTAACTGGACCGCTAACGGGACCGCTAACGGGATCGCTAACAGGACCGCTAACAGAACCACTAACGGGACCGCTAACGGAACCGCTAACGGGACCGCTAACGGGACCGCTAACGGGACCGCTAACGGGATCGCTAACAACCGCTAGCGGAACCGCTAACGGGACCGCTAATGGGATTGCTAACGGGACCGCTAACGGGGTCGCTAACTGGACCGCTAACGGGATCGCTAACGGGACCGCTAACGGGATCGCTAACGGAATCGCTAACTGAACCGCTAACGGGGCCGCTAACGGGACCGCTAACCGAGCCGCTAACGGGATCGCTAACCGAGCCGCTAACGGGATCGCTAACGGGATTGCTAACAACTGCTAACGGGACCGCTAACGGGATTGCTAACGGGACCGCTAACGGGGTCGCTAACTGGACCGCTAACGGGATCGCTAACTGGACCGCTAACGGGACCGCTAACGGGATCGCTAACAGGACCGCTAACAGAACCACTAACGGGACCGCTAACACCAATAACACTACCATCCCATAATAAACACCTACCATCCCATAATAACACTAACATCCCATAATAACACTAACATCCTATAAAAACACCTGCCATCCCATAATAACACTAACATCCTATAAAAACACCTGCCATCCCATAATAACACTAACATCCTATAAAAACACCTGCCATCCCATAATAACACTAACATCCTATAAAAACACCTGACATCCCATAATAACACCTATCGTGTGTGTGTGTGTGTGTGTGTGTGTGTGTGTGTGTGTGTGTTCATCTAAGGTTAAAAGGTCAGGGTTCAGATTTCTTCCATTTCTCCATTTTCCAGGTTATATTACATGAAGTCTGTCATGTGACCAGTTCTGGGTCAGTCTAATCAGTACAGCTGAGCTGTGGTTGCTAGGGGCAACAAGAACCTGATACAGAGGAAGCGGGAATGACTCAGCTGGATTTTCGGTTGTGACAAACCTGAAATCACTCCACTTTGCGCTCAAACCGTAGCTCTTAGCAGAAAAACGAAAACATTTTGAGAAACGGAGAACCTACCAGATTATCTAAATGTTATTTTCATACAGATATTCCTTAAAATGTGTTAGTAACGGCAATTCGAAAACAAAAATGAGATTTTTTTTAAGAAAACTTCATTTAACATGGGAGTCAATGAAGAGAGAGACAGGAACTGGCGTGTCTGTTGGCTCCCCCGTTAAAATTTTGTGCACACCACGCCTGTCAAAGTCACATTTTATGAATCACAATACCTATGTCTATATTCTGACCAAAAATTATCTGTCTACCTTTTACGGTTTGGCCGTGACCTCGAGTTACAAATAAGAAATCATGTTTTTTTTTCAGTGTAACTACACTCTAGCAAACTGACTCCCGTGCTCTAGATTTGAAAAAAAGTGATTTCCAGTCCTCGCTTGAGGGCTCATATCTTGAAAAGTGTACATTTTAGGAAAAAACAGTTTCGGGTTTGGAGAGAGAAGAGAAGTTTTCCTCCGTTTTGAAGTTTGAATGAGGTTTCTACGTGCAAGTATGAGAAAGATACGTGACTCAAAAAAAAGGTGAATTTGGAGTTTTTCCAACCTCCTCCCATCCCCAGTGTTACATTCTGCCCCATTCACTTACATGGGAAAATCTCCCCATTAGTTTGGAAATTTGGAAATGTTTTTGCACTTCGTGCAAAAACTATTCGTGCCATTGTTCTGAAAATCCACAGGACTGTAGTTAAATTCAGGGCCTACAACTTTCTAAATCGGTTCAGAATTTTTCGAGTAACGGTGTGCGCGTGGTGAGGCCCCAAAGTTCATGCAATGCGTTCCGGATGGGGCAAAAAGCGCACGTTTGTGCACGTTGCGCAAAAACGTGCACGCCAATCGCTAATAAAAGTCATACCACTCGATTCCCGATTAAGGCGCACGTTTCTACGTTTTTACTTTTCGCGTTTTCTCAAAGCTGCGGGACTAGTTACGCGCCAAAGTTTTTACGGAAGAATATGGAATAAGCCTGAGCAATAGTATGAGTGCCTCGTGCTGCGCACGAGGCACTCCTCCTCCATTGAGCTTGCGCATCTCAATGGAGGAGGAGTGCCACGTGGCGCAGCCGTGGCACTAATAATGGTAACTATAATCGTAACAATAATAGTCACTAATAGTAATTAGTAATACCAATAAATGCAATGGTACATGAATCTATGTGTTAACGTGCGTGTGTGTTGGTGTGTGTGTGTGTGTGTGTGTGTGTGTGTGTGTGTGTGTGTGTGTGTGTGTGTGTGTGTGTGTGTGTGTGTGTGTGTGTGTGTGTGTAACAATCCTATCAAAGCTCCACCTGAAGTCTATCTATAGTGGGGGAGGTGGGGGAGCAACCCCGCCACCCGCGAGACCAGAGGCCGACAAGGAAGAACCCGGAACCCAGGCCACCAGCAACCCCACAGAGGGCGAGAAGAGGGCGGGAGGAAACCGACTGCCAGCGAGCCCCCCCCCCCCCCCCCCCTTCGCATTTATTATTTATTAAATGTTGAATGTGCAGTGTCTACAGTGTTATTAAAACCGTGTGGCGGGGAGTACTGGGCCACGTGGGACAATGTCCCCTACGCCCCAGACCCCCCGCCCCTTCGCCTGTGTGCGTATGAATCGTGTAGGGGGAGCAGGAGGGGGAGCGGAGGCCGAAGCCAGGAGGCAGGGCCAGTAGAGCCGGCCCTGGAAAGGCGCCCACGCTCCCCAGCCGGCCATCCAAGTCGCCGGGGGCCGGCCCTCTAAGCCGGGCCAGGGCCCCACCGTACCTCCATGGGCGCCCCCGGCGCCGTCGGAGCCCCCAGGCGGAGGGGAAAATGGCCCAGCACCCCTCCATTCATACTGACGACATAAGACATAGACACCTGAGAATGACCCCGCCGCCGTGCCCGCCCGTGCACCCCCCGGCCAGGGGAGGCCCGACCCCTGGACCCGGCCCCACCCCCCTACCGGGCCCACCCCGGCGGACACCCCAAAGGTCACGGAGTCCCCACAGACGAAGGGGCATGCGGCCCCCACCCAGCGACGGAGGACCAAGGCAGCAATGCCCCCCCAGCGCAGACAGCCACCCCCCAACCCAGGCAGGGCCGGGCCCTCCGAGCGGGACCCCCACGCCCACAGCCCAGCCCCCCCAAGAGAAAACCGGAGACACCCTAGCCACGGCCCCCCACCCGAGCCCCCCCAGCCACCCTCCCACCGACATGAGGTAACCCCCCCCATAGGCCCCCAAGGCCCCCCCCCGGCCAGGGACAGGGCCCCACCCACCGCCCCCCAGGGCCACCAGAGGTCCGCACCCCAGTCCCCCAAGCCGACCCCCAACCCCAAGGGCTACAAGATCACCACCACCCCGCCCCCACTAGGTAATGAAGCCTATAATCGGGGACCAGAGAGAGTGCAATTCAGCCGAATGTTGTTCAGTGGAGGCAGACATTATCTCACTACTAATATGATCTGACAGAAGATTCCTAAAGTGGTTAATACATAAACTGGACTTTTGTTTCCAATTCACTAGAATGGTTTTCTTTGCGATACATAAGGCAGTGAGAACCAGGTGTATCCAGTTAGATTCCATTTGAATATATCCCAAGTGACCTAATATACATATCGTTGGGTGTGGCAGGGTGGAGGAGCAGCCAATCAGTAGATTGGGCCCAGGTGTGCCCAATAAACCTCTCCACCCTGCCTTCATAAGGAGCAGCTGCACTCCAGAGAGAGGTCTGCTGCTGGCTGAAGGTGTTGGTGCACGTGTGTCCGCAGTGAGAGGGAATAAACCGGTTCCTGCACAAAACCCTGTGTCCTTTGTTCTGTCGGTCGGCCCCAGTGGCAACGAGCTTGCTACATGGGGCACACTGGGATTCTGTAGTTGATCCATGTGGATAAATCCTCACAAATCTCCGTCCAGAACCTCTGTACCGGTGTACAAAACCATAAAGCATGCATATAATTATCAGGGGTGTTCTCTGTGCACTGTGAGCAGATGTTAGAGGTGACAAAGCCCATCTGGAACATCCTTTGTCCTGTATAATGTATTCTGTGAAGAACTGTACTGTATAAGTTGTAAGTTTGGGTTCTTAGTCATAGTGAAAGTATTTAAACATATTTGTGACCAAGAAATCTGGTCGGTTTTAAGAGAGAGATCCGCCTGAGTACTCACTTTTTTTTGAGTATTTTTTTTTTTTTTTTTTACCTTGTCTGCACACATATTATTGATTGATGCCATGACGGTAGAAACCAAAAGTGTATATATGTGCATTATTACTATATTTAATATATATACATATATATACGCACACATATGTGTACACATACATAAATATACACATACAAACCCAGTGGTTTTTTTTTTTTTTTTTTTGGGGGGGGGGGGGGGGGGGGGTGACGACATCCACTGCTGCTATGTATATGATCATGCGTGTGTGTGTGTGTGTGTGTGTGTGTGTGTGTGTGTGTGTGTGTGTGTGTGTGTGTGTGTATATGTATGTGACTAAGTGACTATATGTGTGTATGTGTGTATGTGTGTGTGTGTGTGTGTGTGTGTGTGTGTGTGTGTGTGTGTGTGTGTGTGTGTGTGTGTGTGTGTGTGTGTGTGTGTGTGTGTGTGTGTGTGTAATAAACCAAACAAAGCTCCACCTGAAGTGTATCTATAGTGGGGAAGGGGGGGGAGCAACCCCGCCACCCGCGAGACCAGAGGCCGACACGGAAGAGCCCGGAACCCAGGCCACCGGCAACCCCACAGAGGGGAGAAGTAGGAGGTAGGCAACCCACCGCCTGCGAGGCCCTCCCCCCCCCGGCGACGGCCGAGGGGGCCCGCGGGCGGGGCCCCCACGGCACGGGAAGAAGCAGCCAGGGATCCCGCGGCGGCGGACCGCGACCCAGGCAATCCCCGGCCACCCGGTCCGGGCCGGACACGCGGCCAGGAGGCCCTCACCCTTCAGGCCAACGACCCCCACCCGGCAGGGGGCCAGCCTGCCCGGAGAGACAGAGCCGCCCCGGCCGCCGACGCGGGCAGGCGCACCCGTCCCCCACGAAAGTGGCCCTCCAAGACCAGAGGGGCGCCCCGCCGCAGAGGCAGCGGGGGGGACCGGAGACGGGCCCGGAGAGAGGGAACCCCCCAACAAGGCGACACCCGTGCAGGCCCGACAACGGAGGGCCCCAGACCCAGGCATCCCATTCATTCATCCATTCAACTATCCGATATCTATACTAATAATAATATGATATACTATACATAATAATAATACTAATAATAATAATAATACTACTACTACTACTAATAATAATAATAATAACCATCTTTGTATAATATAATATTGATAAATTATTAAGTTTTGATGTCCTGCCAATGGAGGCTCAAATCCTCCATGGCAGGACCCTTCCATACCGCATTCTCACCGACACAGACATACAATCACGCACCGTTTCCCCCTCCCCGGGGGGGTCCAGCACCGCCAGAAGGCACCCCAGGCTGCACGGCGGGCCCCGCCAGGCCCGGGTAACCCGACCCACCTGTCCCAGGCCGGTGAGGGAATGCGGGTGATGTGGGACCCCCTCCCGCCCCTGGTGTTGAGTGCATGTGATTAATGCCATAAAAACAGGGAGGGGGGAGGGCCAAGTATCGATTGAGACCGACCCCCCCCCCTCCCGAACTACGTGTCCTTGTCAAATGTATTTATTAAGTGTTGAATGTGCAGTGTCTATTTTGCTGTTAAAACCGTGAGGCGGGGAGTGCCGGGCCACGCGGGACAGTGCCCCCCCCACGGCCCGTTTTTGAGTATTTTCAAGGGCTCAAATGGTACTTAACTATAGAAAAAATGCCAAAAGTAAATAGCGTCATAAAGGAGAGCGTTTCTGTGTGCGAGACTGACCAACAATAGAAAGATGTGTATGCTTGATGGAAAGGAGCAGAGAGGAGGTTGTGCTGTCCTGCAGCATCTACAGCAGTGCAGTGCTGAAGTCTCTCCCTCACGGGGCAGCTGGGGAGGTGCTCCTCTGCCTCGTCGAGGAGTGCAGAGGGTGAGGGATGTTTCTACCCACTCCAGAACCAGGCTTCTTCTGCAGACTGGCAGAACGCCTAAAGCCTCTTCTGGCGGATGCTACAGCCCCTCAGCCTCTTTAGGAAATAGGTGCTGCAGCCCCTTCCTGTGAAGCCCTAAATTAGCCCTGCCCTTCTTCTGATTGCTCGATATCTGATAGTTCCTACTTTCTCCCATAACTTTTGAATGGTTTGATATAGAGAGTCGTAGCTGGTGTCATCCACTAAATGTCCAGGCCTGAAGACATCTACATGCAAGTCATACAAGCACTTCCACTGCAGCACGCCTGAACGTGCACAAGGGTGCGAGGGCCCGTTCATCGCTGCTTGCAGCTTTAATTTGGAGTTCAATTGTGTTGTTGAAGTGTCTTGAGATGACATTTGTCGTGATTTGGCGCGATGTAAATTTATTAATATTTCCAGACAAAGCCTCTGTTAAGCCTTTTTCAAAATAATAAAATCAGCACCCTCCTAATTATTCAGGGTTGTCAGAATAACACACAAAGAGCAAGTTTTATAGAATGCTTTATATTTTAAATTCAGTTCAAAAAAGACCAGTGAAGCATTATTAAATAATGACACCTTAAATTTATTATTAATATAATGCGCTTTTTTTTTTTTTTTTTTTCCATTTGCCAGAAAACTATGTTTACGAAAAGAAGACAAATAAAATAACAAATATTTACTGTACAAGTCAAAGTGTTTTTTGCTTTTGTCCACATTGGAGAGCACAGAGGTTTATGCAGGAGCCACAGAGGAGACCTCTGTCTTCGAAGTGGACACTTCAGAGCCATCATCCTCCGCTTTACCAAAGAGCTGCATGATGCACGAGCGGAACTAAAAAAGGAAGAATGAAAATTGATGTTAGGAATGGAAAAGAAAACTCTAATGACAAGATGAGTTAATAAAAAGTGCAATAAGACACCTGTCGGTTCATGAAGACATAGATGACTGGGTTGTAGATGGTGGCGCTCTTTGCAAAGTATGCAGGCATGGCTGCAGCCAGAGGATGGAAGGCGTATCCAGGGTTGGCCGCAGCAAAGCAGGCAAAGAAGGTGTAAGGTCCCCAGCACACGATATACGCCACGATCATGACGACAACCATCCTGGATACGTCTCTCTCAGCTTTCTGGGTTGACTCAGACTCCTTCTGCTGCATAGCAACCTGTGGTTCACAAAAAGATGAAAAAAAATAAATAAAAAAAAATCTCAAGGCTTTTGCAAATACTGTAAATAGCTGGATGAGATTTAAGTTACAGGCGCGAGGAAGAAAACTTACAGCACGGATGGCCAACCACACAGCAAGGTAGCACAAGATGATGATAGCCAGGGGAAGGAAACAACATGTAACCATGAGAACAACCATGTAGGACTGGACTCCAGGGTCGTCACTTCCACTGAACACGTCAGGTCCACAGGAAGTCTTCAGTCCATGAGGCCAGTACCTGGTTCAAGAAAACTTTTAGTCTTTAGTAATGTTCCACCAATTAAAGTTCAAGTTCAGCTAATGTTTCTACTGATATTTCCAAGAATGATGGCGCTGACATGAAATAAACAAAAGCGGCGATTACCTGCTCCATCCGAAGATCGGAGGAGCACACCATGCTGCAGCCCAGATCCAGGAGAACAAAATTCCACCTGTGGCCCATTTGGCATCAAACTTGACATTTCCAAAAGGTTTGCACACGACTACCCATCTCTCCCAAGAGATGATAGTCAGGGACCAAAGAGCAGCAATACCTGAGTAAAAAACAAGTACATTCCTCAAGTCACCATTCATCGGATATGACAGACAATCACACTGGACATTTGTGTCTCAGACGTTATGACTCACCACAAACTGAGACAGTGTAGCCTTCAAAGACGCACATTGGATGTCCCAGAATGAAATATCCAAAGAACTGGTTGCACACACTGATGGTGCTGGCGAAAACTGTCTCTCCAAGGTCAGCTATGGCAAGATTGACCAAGATCCAGTTCAGAGGGTGTTGGAGCTTCTTGAACTTTGCTGTGGCCACCAAGACCAGACCATTGGTGAAGACTGACAAAACGACTACTATACACATCCAGAGTGTGGAAACGTTGTAAACCCATCGTGGAGCGATGTGGTAGTTGGGTCCCTCAAAGGGATCTGGGAAAAAAGGTAACAGAAAATCAAATCATGTTACAGTTTCACAGCTGTGTATCTCGTGTGGTGCTGCGATCTCCCGAATCCACATCATCTTATCTGTATGGAGTTATTTTAAACTCAGAATTTTAGCTGTAATGATGCTCTGATAAACATCTCAAAATGCAAAACTAAATCTTCCACTGCTATCTTTCATTTTCTTGTATCCAGTTTGTTTTTCTCAGAGAGAAAGTGTTGAGACTGTACCTCGAGTATTATTGCTGTTTGTGTAGGCGAAGGCAGAGCCCCTTGTTGTATCTTCATTGTGCCGCCTGGCAGCAAAACTTTGTTTCCCCCACTCCTCTGCCATTCTGGTCTAAGAAGAAGGGCCTCCGCTGTCCGGCTGTCCTGTTTCTTGTAACCTCCTCGCTGAACAGAGCTTCACAACTGACTTTATCTTTTATACCTATGTTGATCGGATTACTTTTTAATCAAATAACAACTTTGGTTAGCTACTTGGCAGTCACACCTAAAGGTGAAGCAAAAAAACTGATTAACTTTGGTTAGCCACTTGGCAGTCACACCTAAAGGTGAAGTAAAAAAACTGATTAACTTTGGGTAGCCACTTGGCAGTCACACCTAAAGGTGAAGCAAAAAAAAGTGATTAACTTTGGTTAGCCACTTGGCAGTCACACCTAAAGGTGAAGCAAAACAACTGATTAACTTTGGTTAGCCTTGGCAGTCACACCTAAAGTTGAAGCAAAAAAACTGATTATGAACAGTAATTAAAACTATCAGCCAATGAGATTAAGACTCTGAGTAGATTTCCGTATGCAGTTCATATTAGGATTAGTTTTTGGGCCTCTGACCATCACATTCATGTACATCTTGTCTCCTTATTTTCCTTCTAGACCCATGACGTCATATTTATTTTTAGCACTATAGCACTGTAGAAATGAATATTTAATGGAGCAATTCCGCAAATCTTTATCAAATGACTGTTCAGCTTCAAAGAATTGTTCCAATCCTAATACTTTTCAGTGCCATAAAGGACAGTCATACATGGTTTACAGCATTATTCCCCTTTGTGTACAATGTTTCGGTGTTGATCTGAATATGTGTGGACTCTGGATGACATGAGAGGATAGACAGTTCTTTAAGCAGATTTAGAGGACGGAAGGAGATCCGGGTTGCGGGGGCTGCCCCCGCTGTCCCCGCGACCCGGGAACGGATAAGCGGAAGAAGATGGATGGACGGAAGGAGATCCGCAGCACTGGGACTGTGACAGTTGCGCTTGTTGACATATGAAGCAAGTAAGACACCTTTAATCCCTCCGGAAAGAAGATTCACCAAAGAGCATAAGATTTTTTTTGGCTACACTTGAGCTTGCAACTAACGTCACAGTCATAATTAAATTATTGCACCCGTGACATCCTGTCCAGGACACTTCCTATCTGAAAAACCTGGTTTGTACTTTTTAAAAGCACACACTTGTCTTCTGAAAACAGTTTTACAGTCAGTGCCATGTCTTTGTTCTTGCATTTCATTCTCCCACATTCTTTGTTGAGGGAATCTTCTGAAATGCTGCTGCAGCATTCCTTCAATCACTGTGTGTCTGTCTTCTTGATTTGTTTAGTCAAGTATCGCTGTGTTTAAGTTGCACCATGTTAAAGACCTATAGAACCGCGTCACTAGACTGCGAAGGATGGACTTATCCCGTAACACAACTCATGCCAGCAGTAGATCACTTAATCAAATTACATTTGAAACGGAATTTACCAAGAGTCATCATAAACGTTCAAACGTTGTAGAGATGCTGTGGAAAACTTTGCCCTGATTTGGACAAGATTAACTTTTGAGCAGCTTAGGAGCTACAGACACACTTATTTTTCTGGTTAGAACTACAAGTAATTCAATAGGATTTCCTGTACAGTTTGATGGATTGAACAGCAGCACCCACTCATATATGTGTCTGTGCAGGTTCCTCCCTTTGACAAATTATTCATGACAAGTTGACTGAAACTTCTAAACTGGGCACATTGTATCTTGTTAGTGTGAAGTGGTGTATATCTTTGTTAAAGGGGTTATGATCAAGTATTTGACCTGCTTTCTAAACTGGGTCAGACTACTGTTTATCTTTGTTAGAAAATCTTCACTTTATAAATGCTTACACCATGTCTTGATCTCCTTACCTTCTTAACCCTATCAAAGGTCGAGGATCTCAAGTGGTGTATATATATATATATATATGTATACTCTGGATCGGACCTCCTGTTTGCTGAGGTTAGATCTAAATGTCGATCTCTGCTTTCATTCCACCATTTTTGCTGCATGTGGTGTTCTTACGGTTATTGACCCCTACACATAATTAAACCAACACTGAGGTAGATTGTATCTTGTTTCATCAGAGTCCTGCTAAATTTTTAGTTCATGCTGTACACAAACCATAAATATAGCAGTAAATGTGGATTTGTACCTCATGCTGTGCTGTATTTGTGCTGTGCCTGTTATATTGGAGCTGAAGTTCAGTGTAACGGAGAAGGTGAAGCCTATGTAACTAACAAAGAAAAAGCATTTTAGTGACAGCGGTCATATCCCAGCTTTCAACGCAGCAACATACGCTTCCTGTCCAAAACAAAGTCCCCAGCTGGATTTTACTCGGTCAAAGGGAGCCTTCCCATTGGATAAGAAGTGCAGGGATGCTGATGTTTCAGCTGGTAACTAGTTATTGAACCCTAACTGATGCAGTGAGGACCTTTTTATTTCTTAAACAACCATGAAGGCACATCTTGCAGTTGTGGAAAAGATGTTAATCTGTTTCAGAATTGTAAAATTATTGGCATCAAACAAAGAGAACATCTAAGGGGATTGTACTAAGATTGTGTTAAGAGTAGTCCAACGCATTACTAATAACTTGAAGTATGGTGAGAAACCATCATCTTCCATGAAGAAATGTGGTCGCACCACATTCTTGAATGATCGTGATCAATGATCACCTAAGGATTTGATGAAATAAAAAAAAACAGTAGAGTTTAATAATGAAAATAAGAACATTTCCACACAAGCAATGACGGGAAGTGAAAGGACTGAACAGCTGCGTAGCCCAAAGAAAACCGTGGATATTTTCTTCGCTGATGACACAGGCATATTCAAGATGACGAAGTCAGGATTGAGCGGGCTCAAATACTGAAAGAGTGGTTCAGTATCACTCATGGATGGACCATCCACAGAGTCCAGACCTCCGCTGATGTGATCCCCCGCTGCTCCCGCTCCCTGCAGCCGATCCCCGCTGGAGGAGCTGTGGAGCTTCTGGTGAATCTCTACAACAGGAGCTCTTGTTTCAAGAGTCGTTTCAGTTTCAAAATCAGAAATGGCCACGGTGTGTAGCTGCCTGCTCTTGGCTAAGCTTCATCCTCGGATCCTCCAGGCCGCTGCACAACCAGTCACAGTGATCTTCTCCTTAAAATATGGATGATTATGTTCAGTTAAAAGCTCAGAAATCAATACAGAGCTAAGTAGCTAGTCTTGGCTGTGAAGCCTGCCAATCAAAAGTCCACACCGCTGATTATACATAAAGTTGTTCCTTTATAGTCTACTTGATTTTGCTTCTGGCACATACTTGCAAAACTACTGAAGGCAAAACTTGCAGGTTCATGTCAGTCATGAAAAATGTTGGTGTGGTTGCAGTTTCACACCTCTTTGTGACACTCGAACTTTAGCTGGTTTCTTAGGTGCAGTTCTTTTTGTTGATACTGACGTTCGCGAACCTTAAGCCAGTGTACAGTGAGTTCGAAATGAGAGAAACCTTTAACATGCAGTTAACCAAGACTGCGTGAGGATATCATCTACAGAGGTTATTCTCTCACCAAATCATTAAATCACAAGCACAAGTTTTAATGGTTTTTTTATTATGAAAGTAATAACGACTGGAAAACGAAATAGTGGAAAGGCTGAGATGCATATGTGGAAATACTGGTAGCTGAATTTGGTGAAATCGTGGCAACGTAAGACAAAGTTAAAAAGCCTGACATTTTTTGACGGAAGCAGCTTCTGACAGATGAAGAAAAATGCTGAAAGTTTCAGTCGGTCCCCCCAAACCATGTGGGAAAATGTCATGGTCTAAAAGTATCGATAAGATTGTTCTTTTCTTGTCCATAATTTGTGGCAAATCTATTCTTTCTCTTGCAGAAATGAAAGGATTTCTGTAATTAAATTCAGGATGGTTTCGACCCGTTCTTCTGCAAACGTCAGCAGGTTTTTGAAGATTAAGAGCTTATTTTTCATCTGTACATCATCAGTCATGATCAAGTTTTCTGCACAGATACAAAATCCAATTAAGGTGTTGACTATGACTCTTCAAAACACTGACATATCCTATTCTTAACTATTTCTTTTATGTTGGTAAATACTTTCTTGAAAGTTTTTCTTTTTTTCTGGAGACTGCCTGAACGTTTTCATCCAGAATCTTGAATTTCTCCAACTTCAAACAACTGGAAATAATTTCAAAAGAGGATTTAACCAAAAAAAGCTGTACAAAAAGCTTGCTGATTAAGACGCTGGCGTGAATCACTGACCCCACAATTAATTTTGTGTGACATTTTCTATAAAAACAAAATTGACCACTGAAATCTCCAACAGTGTTTATTATGTTTACTTATTCATCTTAATAATAGGTTGCAAATAAGTGTCATTTTAAATGTCATGCATTAATCTTCTACACATTGTGTTTCTGTAAAAGGTATCAGTTTATGGAACAATCTGGATACAGAAGCCGAAGAATGCAAATCAAACATTACATTTAAAAGAATAATAAAAGCCAGTTTGAAGAAGACATATCATGATAATTGTTAAGTTAGGTGGGTTTTCTTTTTTTCTCTCTCTCTTTTTAGCACCATTGTCATAATTTTTTTCTTTGAATCAAAAAAGAATACGACTATCTGTGTTTGATGACAGCTATTTAGTGTTATTTTATAACTTTGTTCTAGTTTTGTTTTAGTTTTTTGTCTGTTTGTTTGTTTTTAAATTACATTTATTGGAAAGTGTTTCTTTTTTTAAATTTGTAATTTGTTTTTGTTTTTTTTATTATTACATTACATTAATTGAAATTTTATTTCTTAGGAAAAAGGGACAGATAAAATAAGCTTAGTCTTCTTTCTGTTCCCTTTCATTCAAGGAAAGAGATTTCTTGTAATTATATTGAACTGTTTTGTTTTTCTTTTAATTAATGAAATAAAGAATAAATAATAAAAAAAAAAAAAGAATCTGCACATCAATCACTTCATTTTCTCAACCCTTTCCATCCCACCGATGATCATGGGGGGGCCGGAGCTTATCAAGGCTGTCATCAGAGGTGGGGTACAGCATGGACATCGGACCACCACAAGGCCAACTTCCACATGAACATGTGAACTCTAGACATTTGAATTGCAAGTATACACTGCTAGATTTACTAGATTGACTATTCATTTGTGTGGCTCTTCAGTGAGAAGTGTTCAGGGGAAACTTTCCCCTGTTAGAACAGGCGAACGGTTGTTTGAATTTACCAATGTCCAAAACTGATAAGTGTTCAATCTGTGTGTTCAATGCGGGCATTATTCCTATAAGTGCTAATAAATTAGAGATCTTGAGGGCGTCCAGAGTTGGAGTTCCTTCTCATACAGTAATGAAGCTCTCGGTTTAACCCAGTGAAACAGAAGTGAGGATATCCGCACCAGCAAACTAAAGCAGATTATGCGGACAACTAAGGTTTCTCTGCAAAACTGCTTAACTGAGAGTAATTACTTTTGGCATGCTTATTCCGTAAGACTTTAATCTCTCCGGAGTGACAGGTCACTTGGGAAGAAACTGGGGCTAATCAAAGCCCCTACAGTGGTTTATTTTAATCCTTCAACACTTTTTTTCAGGTTCCCTTGTTGCACACGTAGATTGCCTAGCATATGACAAGAACTCCGTGTGGGACGAGGTCTTCACGTCTAGAAGAGGATGGACCTGAAGTAATCTGTACATTTCTTATTTCTGCTTACTATGTTTTAAAATATATCTGTATTGATGGTTGTATTTCTAAATGCTGAAACTATGGAGGACTCTTGTGTTTTCAGTATCTTAATGTCAGTTAACAAACTTTCCAACAGATGCCATTTACAGGATACTAGTTGTTCTCTACCTGTTAAACTGCTTTCTCCACGTGATGCTGTGATGTTTCGAGGGTAGGTCTGGAATTCCGCTAGTTCTGAACTATTCATGTTTGGTAAAAGTTCACTACTAGCAGAACTCGGATTTGCTCCCGACTACCGACAGGGACCGGCATGAACTGCGACGAAGGTCTGGTGGCAGACGGTCTGCTTCAGTTCTTGATTTTAATGGTGACTCTGGTGCGACGTGAACCAACTCCACCGTTAATTATTACGTGGCATTGGGTTCACCTCACATCTGGAAATATTCTCTTAGATCTGTCTTTAATGCATTGTACAGTTTTTTTAAAATCTAATGACCATTTTGTTGTTTTTTTTTGCTTCTTTTTTTTGTCTTCAATGCAGAATGGATCGCCTCATTTACTGAGAAGAGAAACTGAGAAACATTCGGATCTTTCTGCAGCCTGACAACGTCTCACCTCTTACTTGATATTCTCCATTTACAGATTCATGGTTGGAATTGTCGACATACTTTGCTTTTCACTGATTTTATCTATACAGGAGACCGTGTGATACAAACCCGAAAAAGATGTTCTTCAATTCAATTTCTTAAAGAAAAATATATAAGTCACACGATATTCACTTTTGTTTCTTCTCCAGAGCTTCATCTGTTCAGGGCAAGGAGTAATCCACCCAGCCGTCTTAACCCCTTCATATTTAACGGTCACAACAGTGGGGAGCGATTCAGAACCTAGTTTTGAGTAAATATATGTGATTTGATGGTGTATTTGCATTTTAACCACTTCAGTGGACATCTGGGAATTTTCCAATGTGTTTTATTGAATGAAACGAGAGTTCTTTGAAGTTGAATATAAAACTATGATGAATACTTTGAGAAGAATTCTCTTTGTTTCTGTTTTGAAAGAATAAATTATGTCAACTGAAAAAGTACAAAGGAAGCTTGTCATCATAAACTTGTGAAGGTATGATGTCCAAAGGAATAGAAATTGAGCATTTGACTCAAATATATCAGTATGAAGAAAATTCTAATAAAATAAAATCACACTTTGCATGTTCTTAGATAAACAATAATTAAGTTTGGGAAAAAAAAACTATTGCAAATAACTGATGCATTAAAAGGTTTAAATGTATTGTATTAACAAAAGATTAAGTGAATTGCACTTTAAACTACCATGTTCTATAGAAATATTAGTAACTGTAATAATAACTATAAAAGTGACAATAATACTTACTATAGTAAATATATTATTAACAATAATAGTTACTATAATAGTCAAATTAAAAGTTACTATAATAGTAACAATGATAGTAACAGTAGTAGTATATGTAATGGTAATGATATTATTAAATATAACAGTGAAAGTAGTAACAATAATTGTAACTATAATAATATCAATAATATTAACAATAATAGTAACAATTATATACTGTAAGTATAATAGTAGTATTTACTGTTATAGTAACGCTAATAGTAACTGTTATAGTAACTATAATAATTACAATAATGACCATAATAGTGTGTATAGTAAGTGTAATAGTAACTATAATGGAAACAATAAAAGTAACTAGTAATAAAGTAACAATTATAGTAACTACAATAGTCACAATAATAGTGACAGAAGTAGTAACTGTAATAGTAACACTAAAAGTGCCAGTAATAGTAACTATAATTTAAACTATAATAGTAACAATAACAGTAACTATAATAGTAGCAATAATAGTAAATATAACAATAGCTATAATAGTAAATATAATAAAAATAACAATTAAACTAACTACAATAGTCAATAATAGTGACAGAACTGTAATAGTAACAGTAAAGGTAACACTAAAAGTGGCAGTAATAGTAACTATAATTTAAACTAAAATAACAATAATAGTAACTATAATAATAACGGTAATAGAAAAAATAGTAGTAACTATAAAGAAAACAATAAAAGTAACTATAAAAGTAGAAGTACTCTAATAGTAATAATAATAGTAACGGTACTACTAACTGTAATAGTAATGATAATAGTTACTCTAACAGTGAAAGCAGTAACAATAATATTAACTATGATAATATCAATAATAGTAACTATAATAGTAACTATAACAAAATAAGTAACTATAGTAGTAAAGAAGTAGAGTAAGTAAGTAGTAAAGTAAAGAAAAATAGTAAGTATAATAGTAAATATAATAGTAACAATATAGTACCTATAATAGTAACAATGAGATAAACATAATAGTACTGGTATAGTCACGCTAATATTATATGTAATATCCATCCATTCATTATACCCGCTTTATCCTTTGCTCCTATCCCAGCTAATTTACGGCAAAAAGGCAGGGGTTACACCCTGGACAGGTCACCAGTCCATCGCAGGGCCACATATACAGACAAACAACCAGACACACTCACACTCACACCTACGGGCAATTTAGAGTCACCAATTAACCTAGCATACATGTTTTTGGACTGTGGGAGGAAACCGGAGTACCCGGAGGAAACCCACGCAAGCACGGGGAGAACATGCAAACTCCACACAGAAAGACCCTGCTGGGCCTGGGAGTCGAACCGGGAACCTTCTTGCTGTGAGGTAACATTGCTAACCACTAAGCCTTAACAAATCTTAACTGTAATAGTAACTATAATAATTACAATAATGACCATAATAGTAACTGTAATAGTAACTATAATGGAAACAATAAAAGTAACTGCAATATAAGAGAAGGTATAATAAGGTATAATAAAGTAATAATTATAGTAATTATAGTAACTGTAATGTTAACAACAGTAGTAACACTAAAAGTGGCAGTAATACTACGGTAACTATAATTTAAACTATAATAGTTGCAATAATAGTAAATATAACAGAAACTAAAAAAGTAACAATAATTCCATCCATTATCTATACCCGCTTTATCCTTTGCAGGATCACGGGGGTCTGCTGGAGCCTATCCCAGCTATTTTCAGGTGAGAGGCAGGGGTTACACCCTGCTGGACAGGTCACCAGTCCATCACAGGGCCACATATACAGACAAACAACCAGACACTCACACTCACACCTACGGGCAATTTAGAATCATCAATCAACCGACTACTTATGTTTTTGGACTGTGGGACGAAACCGGAGTACCCGGAGGAAACCCACGCAAGCACGGGGAGAACATGCAAACTCCACACAGAAAAACTAAAACTACGGTATAAATATATAAAACTATAATAGTTGCAATAATAGTAAATATAACAGAAACAAAAAAAGTAACAATAATAGTAAACATAATAGTAAATATAATATAATGAATAAAATATAATATAACAGTAGCAATAATAGTAAATATAATAAAAATAACAATTATAGGAACTATACTAGGCACAATAATAGTAACAGTAGTAGTAACAGTAACTGTAATAGTGACGGTACAGGTAACACTAAAAGTGGCAGTAATAATAATGATAATAAAAACTATAATAGTACCAATTATAGAACCTTTAAGAGTTACACAGTTTAATAGTTAAAACATGAATGTTAATATAATAGTAACAATAGTAGTAACTGTAATAGTAACAATAATTGTAAGTATAATAGAAAGAATACTAATAAAAACAGTATAATAGAAACAATAAAATAATAATAAAAGTTACAATAATCGTTACAGTAGTAGTAACTGTAATAGTGACAATAAAAAACAATCATAGTAACAATAATACTAGCTACAATATTAACAATAAAATTAAAATAATAGTAACTATAATAGTAACAGTAATACTAATACAATAATTATAGTACCAATAAGCGTAACTATTATTATAGTAATAATTATTTTAACTATTATAATAACATTTATAGTAATAATTATAGTAACTACAATAGTAACAATAATAGTAACAGAAGTAGTAACTGTAGTAGCAAATCCAACTTTATTTATAAAGCACTTTTCATACAATAGTAATGCAAATTGCTTTAAATAATAAAATCAACATTTAACATACAAAAACTCACACACTCATGGTTAAAAACACACATCTGGTCATTTTCACACACATTCTCAAATGATTAACCACACAATAGACATATACCCCTTCCCCCCCCCACCCCAGAAAGAAAGAAAGAAAGAAAGAAAGAATATCCCTTAAACAGTGCTAAGTAAGGTAAGTGAGGCGGGCTAATTCCTCTTCTTTAATGGAAGTATGGCATCGGTGCAGATTACAAGAATAGAATAAATCTACTTTCTCCTGGTGTGCAGTTATTGTAAAGGCGCTGGTTTAGTCTTCAGGTGTGGCGCCATCTGCAGGCCAGACGCTGCATGTCCGCTGTGACGTCATGTTGGCAGAGGCCACGTGACATTCTGGCTCACAGCAACACTTTTGTAGTCAGATGGAGATATGGTTCATTAATGTTTGTCTGATGAATTTCATACAAATAGTCCTGAAAATAAATTCTTAGCAGGCATCCACTGCTGAAGGTTTGAAGCACAACTTTGGTCTACAGGTTTGTTTGTTTTGGTTTTGTTAATCACTAATGAAAAATATATAAATAATGACAAAAATGTGGGTTTGGTTCGCACCAGAGGTGGGTAGAGTAGCCAAAAATTAAAAAAAAAAAAGTACTGTTACTTCAGAATAATATGACTCAAGTAGAAGTAAAAAGTAGTCATCCAAATAATTACCGTACTTGAGTAAAAGTAAAAAAGTACTTGGGGAAAAAACTACTCAAGTACTGAGTAACTGTTGAGTAACGTCAGAGTTAATTTTTTTTAACACAACCATTCAAACAGACAAAAGTACAAAATAATCATCTTCAGGCAAATTAAATCAATAAAATAAATTAAAATTAATAAAAAATAAAAAATAGCTTACGGTAAATTAAAATAAGCTTAAAGTAAATTCAAGTACTTTTATAAATAATACAATAAATAAAATAGCAGAATAAAAAAATAAATTAAGCACAAGTAGCACAAAATTTCAAGCCTTTGTACTTTTCTTTTTTAACCAGGCAGAACTAGAACAAGCCCATGAACTCATAGAAACTCTGTGTGTGTTTGAGTCTGTGTAAATGTGACAAAACATGCAAAAACAAACATTTTTCCCAAAGAATCACCCAGTGATGTCATGAGATTGACGCGTACGTGGATAAAAGGGATAAAAGAAAAGTAACAGCTCAACGTAGCCTAATGTAGCGGAGTAAGAGTAACAGTTTCTTCTTCACAAATCTACTCAAGTAAAAAAAGTAAAAAGTATAGTGATTCAAAACTACTCCTAAAAGTACAACATTTCCCAAAACTTACTCAAGTAAATGTAACGGAGTAAATGCAACTCGTTACTACCCACCTCTGGTTCGCACATTTGTTTAAAAGAACAATGTCACGGCTCAGACAGGACAGAGAACCCAAAAGCACAACACCAGGCAGAATCAGAGTCCGTGAGGCTTTAATACTGGTCAAAGACAGGCAGGGGTCAAACCGGGCAGACAGGCAGATCAGGCAAACAAATCCAAAGGGGCAGGCAAAAATCCAAAACCGGGAGTCATGCAGGGTTACAGGCAGGCAGGAACAGGACAGAAATCAGGAACGCTGGAAAGCGAGGCAAAAGCACACGACAATATGGCAAACTAGAAGGTGGAAATGGGCCGGTATAGGAGGGGAACTGCTGATGAGGGAAACCAGGTGTGGAGCTGGGTGGGGAAGCACAGGTGAAGGGAATGAGTGGATTTCTGGCTGATTAGGGTGGCAGGATCTGGAAAGACTGGGGAGTGAGTTAAACAGTAAAAAAAACCTATCCTACACTGTGAAACTGTGACAAACAAAAGTTAATTATATTAGGTTCACTTTTCTCAATTTTACATCTCAGATCAATGTCTGTGTTTCTTTGGCTCAGAAACGTTTCGTTGGCTGTGGAGACGGTGCTGTGGCGTTAACCTCCCATGTAGCAACGAACTAACTGGTTGATCCAGATGCCTGTGTGTGTGTGTGTGTCCACGGATAGTGTACTTTTCAAGCACGAGCATCAGCATTCATAGATCTTTATTAATTCCTTATTGCTACATATTTACAGGTTTATGCACACAGGGCTTGACATGCAGGATGACTTATTCACAAGGGTTTCAGATACGTTTACTTTATGGGTTTTGAGTGACCTTCTTTTTCCCATTCAAGCGTGAAAAGAAGCTTTTAGGTTAAAATCCATAATTGAAGATATGTGGTTTTGTTTCATGTTCAACATCATGTGCAGTAAATAACATTTTAACAGCAATAATATCTTAATCACATACATCTTTTATTCATTTATTCACTATATGCCTTTTGTACATTTTTCTTTGCAAACTCTTTACGTGTAGGAAGAATTAAAAATACAGCCGTGATATAATTGGTCAGTGTCATTTTCAGATCCAGTAAGAGAATCCAACAGTTTAAGACGGTCCAACTTTTGAGACTTCGGTGACTGACTGACTTGTCGATGAGTCCTCATCGTCGCCTGAACTCATCCCCAGCATCTGCCTCATGCATGAGCGGAACTGAAAGAGAAGACAAACATGAACACTTCAGTCGTGGCAGCTCAGCTCTTCTCCCGCTGTGTCTGCTGCTGGGAGAAAACAGACATGGGGCGTGGAGTGTTAAAGGAATGTGATTAAGACTACTAACTGACTACCGCTCAGTTTAGAAATGAGCACTCTTGAAAGTATTAGAGGAGCTGAGTTAGGGCTGGGCGATTTTGGACAAAAATAAAATCCCGATTTTTTTTCTCTGAAAACCCGATTTTCGATTTTTTTTTGGTAAAACTACAAAAGACAATGGAATAAATTGTTTCAAATATTTTTTTTTGAACATTATTAAAATGACAATTACAAATCAAAATGTTTCAAATATTTTATCTTTATTTTTAAAGAAAAATAGCAAACAAATTTCCCTATTGGGAATGAAGTGCAATTGAATGATACTGTAAATCCTCCTTGAGTTTAGTAAAGTGACAACATTTACAATTTTCTTGACCAAACAAAGATGACTAGACGAGCTGTAATGAAAATCGGAAAATCGATTTTCCGATTTTCCTTTTTTTAACATCGTCTTGATTAATAAATCCGATTTAGATTTAAAATCGATTAATCGCACAGCCCTACGCTGAGTTTGTGTCCAACTGTCACACCGTGGTGAGGTTGTCTTGTCTTGGGTTTGTTTTGTCCTGCCATTTCCTGTTTTATTTTGAAAAGTAATTCTCCTCTTGTTTCAGGTCCCTTGCCCTTCCTCATGTGTCTCAGTCTGATTGCCCTAAGTGTTTCCACCGGTCTCCTATTTCCCTCCATGTGTTTAAATAGTCTGTTCCCCTTGTCTTGTTCCAGAGTGTCTTTGTCCTTGTCCTGCACCAGAGTCTTGGTCCACGTCCACAGACTTAGTAATCGCTATAATAATAGCCATAGTAACCCGTTGGTTCCTCGTGACAAGTGATTTTTTTTTTTTTTTGAAAATTTTCTACCATAGCTTAGAGCTTAGATTCATAGTCCTTTGTTTAGTCCTCGTTAAAGAGTGATTTTTTTAATTATTTTTTTTGTTGTTTAACTTATATCCTAGCTTAGATTGGTAGTTCTTGGTTTCTTCCTCCTTAAGAGTGATTTGTGTTTGTAGCCAAATTATTTTATATAGGCAGGTTTTTCCTCCATACGGAGTGTTTTGTGTTTGTTTCTTTCTTTATTTTAAGCCTGCTTTAAAATCAAATTATATTTTGCACCCGGCGGTTCCTCGTGTTCGGACCAACTTAGGGGGAAAAAAGCTTTTAGTTTCTCTGCACCCTCTGCTTGGAATATCCTCCAATTTGAACTAAAAATGCCCGAACTTATCTCACTTGAAGCCTTTCGCTCTTTTCTAAAAGACCGACAACGGGAATCCTTTTGGCAGTGTTTTTGTTTTTTGTTTTTACATGTTACTGAAGTCACCACTATTGCACTTTATTTGCGAAAACAGTTTGCACTCTCATTTTAATGTTTATTTTGTGATTACTGTTATTTGTGTGTTATTTGTGGACGTGTGCTGCTGCCTTCCTTGGCCAGGTCACCCTTGGGTCTTTTTATCTGGTGAAATGAAAAAATAAAAAAAAAGTTTCCCTCCTCTTAAAATGTTTATTGTTCTCTCTATAGTCAGAGTATAGTGTCTAGTTTTGTTTATAGCCATTTGTTTGTCACTCGGTCCGAGGTTTCCGGTGAATTCAATCAAAGCCTGTTCTCTAATATCCCTGCATCTGAGGCCACGTTTACACATAGCCGGGTATTTACAAAAACGGATATTTTCCCCTCTACGTTTTCAAAAATATCCTCGAACCCGCATGAAAACCCTGTAAAAACGCATGAAATCGCCGCGTACCCTGCGCCGTAGGCTCTGCGTTGGTGTAACGCGGAACCATAAATCAGCCTTGACTGCCAGTTACTTCCAAGACGGAACGAGAGTCTTTCGTTTGGAGTGACAGAGAAGTGGAGTTACTTTTAAGTGTGACTTTAGAATTTAAAACAGGTAAAAAAAAAGAAAATATTGACGGTGGCCAAACAAATTGTAAACACAGGTTGCACAAATGATGCTGGTGACGTTTCTGTGGCATAATGTGACGTTCTGAGCCTGAAATCTCCGTTTTCCTCCGTTTTCTTCCGTTTACAAGCAAACGTGAAAACAGAGTTTTTGAAAATCTCCACTTTGGCCGGAGTTTTCAGAAATGATCGTTTTTGGGGGCTTTGAGCTCCGTTTTCGTGTAAACGAACGGCCAAAACACATGAAAACGCCTCCGTTTTTGCTCCGTGTAAACAGGGCCTGAGTCCTGCATTGAGTCTCAGCCTGACACCAACAGCCCAAAACAATGAAAAGATCAGAAAACCACATTGTTGGTTCTCCCCAAGTAAAGTCTTTAGTCTTTCATGAAGTCAACATGAGAGAGCTTCATCGGATGTGTCAGCAATAACGATGCCTGTCTCACCTCGTCTTACCTCATCAGCAGCATAAAAACAGTGTTCATATTATCCCTGCTAAGGTTATTTAACATTTGACATAAACCCACCTGCTTATTAAGGAGGACGTAGATGCAGGGGTTGTAGACGGTGGAGGCCTTGGACACGCAGGAGGGTATGGTTGCAAGTCTTAGGTCAAACGTCTGCCCTCGGTTGTTGACCACCCAGACAGCGAAGGATGCATACGGCAGGTAGCACACCAGGAAGCCCAGCACCATGACCACCACCATCCTGGTCACCTCCTTCTCTGCTTTCTGGGTGGAGGCGGACTCGGCTTGGGCCTTGGCTGCCTGTCAAGACAAACCCAGTGTCGGGGTCACCACTAAAATGACACATGGACAGAAGTGTCAAGTAACAAAGTACAAATACTTCGTTACCTTACTTAAGTAGAAGTTTTGGTTATCTATACTTCACTGGAGTAATATTTTTTCAGACGACTTTTTACTTTTACTCCTTACATTTTCACGCAATTATCTGTACTTTTTACTCCTTACATTTTAAAAACAGCCTCGTTACTCTATTTCATTTCAGCCTTTAAATAAAAACTATCCAGTTAAATTGCTCCATCCGGATAGAGTGAATTTGGTTGTGGTTGTTTCAGATGTTCTTGTCCAGTTTTGTTCTTACATCCGTTCCCTCAGATTCCTGCAACTAAACTTGGATGTACATTCCAATAAAGGTTAGGATAAATGATAACATGCCTCTGAAGTTTGACTTTTTGCACCATTACAATACTTATAGGCAACTAGTCATCATATCTCCTGCTCTCTGAAACACATGTTAATGCTCAATAGTACACATATATGGTTCTTTAATATATTTACATTATACTAACATGCATTCATTTTCAATGGCTTTTGTCCTTAATGGCTTTTTTCCCCCTTACATTACTTTTACTTTTATACTTTAAGTAGTTTTGAAACCAGTACTTTTATACTTTTACTTGAGTAAAAGACTTGATTTGATACTTCAACTTCTACAGGAGTATTTTTAAACTCTAGTATCTATACTTCTACCTGAGTAATGAATGTGAATACTTTTGACACCTCTACACATGGACGAAGATGTGATGGTACTTCAGTTTCATAAGACGGTTTCATAAAGGTACAGCCAGTTTATTACCTACCGATTTCAGCATGAACAGCAGCTGTGAGTAGCAGAACATGATCATACAGAAAGGAAATGCAAAGCAGAATCCGAAAAGGAACATCACGTAGGACTCATTGTTAAACTTATTGCCCGTCGTATACCAGTCCGGTCCACAGGAACATTGCATCCCTTCTGGAATATACCTGAAACGTAACAAACACACTGAGCGTATGCGTTTTTTTTTACTTTCCGTTTATTGCAATCGTTCACTTGGTCATCATTTACTCACCTACTCCATCCGACTAGGGGAGGAACTGCAGCACACATAGCACAGACCCAAGTCAGCCCACAGAGCACTAAAGCGTGTTCAGACCTGAACTGGAAGTTCCCGAGTGGCTTGCAGATGACCAGCCATCTTTCAAATGCAATCACGGCAAGAGACCAAAGGCTCACCATGCCTGAGAAAAGACAATAACACTGATAGAATATATACTGAGCTTTATTTTAGATGAAGAGTCTAAAAACATACATACAGGACTGTCTCAGAAAATTTGAATATTGTGATAAAGTCCTTTATTTTCTGTAATGCAAAAATGTCATACATTCTGGATTCATTACAAATCAACTGAAATATTGCAAGCCTTTTATTATTTTAACATTGCTGATCATGGCTTACAGCTTAAGAAAACTCAAATATCCTATCTCAAAAAATTAGAATATTCTGGGAATCTTAATCTTAAACTGTAAGCCATAATCAGCAATATTAAAATAATAAAAGGCTTCCGATATTTCAGTTGATTTGTAATGAATCCAGAATGTATGACATTTTAGTTTTTTTCATTGCATTACAGAAAATAAAGAACTTTATCATAATATTCTAATTTTCTGCAACAGTCCTGTACACTTTAACACAGTGGAGCTTGTCTGCACCATTCAAACCCTTACCACCAAGAGTTGCCGTAAATCCTTCGATCTTGCAGCCCAGCGGGCCGAGAGCCATGTATCTGAAGGCGAAGCAGTAGAAACAGGTGAAAGAGCCTACAGAAGAAACCAGGAGGTTCGCCACTGCCATGTTGACCAGGATGTAGTTCAGATGAGACCGCAGCTTCTTGTATTGAGCAGTACATGCAACAGTAAGGACGTTGATGGCCGTCCCAGCCGCAAACAAGAAAAACATAAAAGCTGACATGGAGTAAAAAAGCCCCAGGCTTCCCAAATGGTCCTGGGGTACCAAGTATGGACTGAAGGCTGAGATGTTGTTGGTGTCCAAAGGGATGGGGATCCAGAAGTCCTCCGGTAACTCCATGGGACGATTGGTTCTCATTTTCTTCAGCACGTGTCGAAGAAAATCTTTTATTAAAAATAAATGAAGTTATACTATGTGAAAATAATGTAAATAATGTACAACTAGACTCAAACAGTAGTGCAATCTTTCATGTTTCTTTGCGATCTTCTGTCAGAGGTGTGCCTCTCTCCGCATGATGGGAATACCTGCAAGGCTGCATTTATAGGAACCTTGACCATTACTCCGGATAAACTTAATTGGCTCAAACACAGGATTAAGAGCTTTACATGTTTTTACATTACAACTTATGCCACCTCTCTGCTAATGCAGTGATTAGTGCCTCAGTCCCGGACTTGGCCAGTATCTTCTCACTTCATGCCGACGTAAGAGCCCTGTGAGCTCCGGAGCCTGTTTGAAGGGGAGGTCCAGGAAGTCACGCATGCAGGCGTTTTACACAGAACTGCAGAACCTCTAACTCCCTAAGTGTCTAAACATCACTTCTATTATATTTGTTTATTTTCTTTAAAATAAAATGCCATCATGCTTGGTAGTAAATGTCCTGTTCTATCATAACTAAAGGAAGTAGAAATGTTTAAATAGTATGCAGAAGTCCAGCATCCAACTTGATGTGGATGATGCATGTTTAGATTTTAAACTTCTGATCCAGTGGAGAGCTTTCCTCGTGATGGCATGAAGCTCCTGATCGTGCAGGTAAAACAGTACTGATGTGACACCAAACAGGACCCAGCTAAATCCTTTTTGTTGTACAGTTAAAGTCAAAACTATTAGACCTCTTTAAGAAATCAAATTAATCTGTTTTCCAAGGAAATGATGATAACCAAAAGCCTTCATAGGTTATTAGGTTCAACTAAAACAAGAAAAGAAGATGTTGTTAGCTCTCTGACAATTAATGATCTGTAGTGTAGCTTTTGTGAGTTAAAACTAACCAGAAGTTGTTATAGTAGCTCAGAAATAAGTTGCAAAATGTCTGTTGATATATTTCAGTCTGTTCTTTCGTGGTAATTGTTCTGGTTTGTCCAAACTGAGCATGGACATTAACCGTGTGCTCCCTCCGGAGCTTCTCAACAGGACACAAATCTAACCTCTGAACTTGATGCCCTTCAGAAGTTTTGATCGAATTTAGATGCATGTTTGGGGTCATTATCTTGGCTCCTTGTTGTCCCCAGATGCGGGGTAAAGACCAAAGGAGAGCGCGCCTTGGCAATCGCTGCTCCAAAGCTGTGGAGCAACGTACCTTCACACATCAGACTGTCCACAAGCCTGGGGGCTGGCTGGCTTTCAGTTAAGTTAATGAACTCTTTTTCTCATGCTATTTGTGTGTGTTTTATTGCTGTTGTGTACTTTTGTCAGCACTTTGGTGAACCTCGCTTGTTTTTAAATGTGTTTTATGATTGGCCTAAAGCTAGACTGGCAACAGATTTCTGGAAATGAAACATCAAATATCAACATGATCTTTGAGGGATAATAATCTTTACTTAACTGTATTTTGGGTAAAACACTTAATTGATCAGCCTCTTTAATGATCCATTGTGTCGTTCCCCCGCAGTAGTGTCCTGCTCCTGCAGACTTTGGCGTGACGTTGTTCTTGATAAATTCAATTTCTTAATTGCATTACAAACTCCCACTTGAAAACGCTTTCCTATCCTATTACGGCCAGCTCCTGCTTTGTTCGACAGGACAAAGCTTGAGAAGTCCAGATGAACCAGCCGTAGCCCTGGCTGATTGAGACAGTCATCTGTACTACTTTCAGTCTCGACGAGTGACCACATTTATGCATGGGACAAAAATGTTACCTTAATGGCATTTAAATGTTGAAAGGTGTGCAAAATCTCACAGTGCAAAGGCAAACAAACCCCGACGTTGCTAAATGGGACCTGAAAACCTTCAAACATAACAGATTAAACAAAATACTAAAATTTGATTTATTTGTTTATTTAGTTTTGCAGAATACTAACACTCTTTTACTAATACTGCAACATTCTTTCACATGGCAAAATATAACCACATTCAACGTAATTTACAAATAGCCGAGGAACCAGTGAGCGTGTGAGGCGGCTACGCGGGACCAACTTTGGAGACTTCCGTCACTGACTGTGTTGTGGAGGTCTCCTCCTCCCCTCCACCCATCCCCAGCATCGACAACATGCACGTTCGGAACTAAGGAACAAAAAACATCACAAAAAAAACAGATTACCTTTCAATTGTATATTGTCCTTATTCTTCACCATCTATTGAGGAACATTTTCATAACCTCGGCAGTCAAATAAAGACATTTTGTTCAGCAGGAATGAACCAGAAATGGCCCTGTGGTGATATTTATTTAATTACCTAACATTGTTTTGTTTTTTTAAAACACTGCAGCGGAGTAGTCCGGCCTTGGACTGAAATCTAAACACATCAGATATTTTTTTTAAGATTCTGCATAGTCAGTCAAACACAAAGAATGTGTAGTGAATATCGTATCAACAGCAGATAGAGCAAGACAAAGACGTTAATGCCCTCTCATCACCTCCTCTAATTTGCAACAATCTACATCCTGTCCCAGATAATTGATCACACCTTCTCGTTACTGAACCCAGCATTCTTAGCACTTGTCAGCCAGCTCACCTGCTTATTGAGGACGACGTAGATGACAGGGTTGTAGACGGTGGAGGCCTTGGAGAAGCAGGACGGTATGGTTGCAAGGCTGCTTTCTGGGTGGAGGCGGACTCAGCTTGGGCCTTGGCTGCCTGGTGGCAAGAAGTCGCAAAAGTTTCTCAGTTCTGAGAGGACTTGACTGGAAACATACAGTGTACATTTCAGTACCTCTGATTTCTATCCAATTTCTCTCACCATTTTAAGTGTGATGAGCAGCTGAGAGTAGCAAAAGACGATAGTGGTGAAGGGAACAGCAAAGCAGAAGCAGAAAAGAAACATCACATAGGACTCATTGTTGTATTGGTTGTTGGTGGTGTACCAGTCTGGTCCACATGAGCCTTCTGGGATATACCTGCAACAACACAGCGCAACAAACATGGAGCACATGTTCTTATTCTGACAACAGAAGGGTTTCATCTTCTGGTTCTGGGTCTTACCTGCTCCATCCAACCAGTGGAGGGACTGCGGCCAACAGTCCAAACACCCAGGTGAATGCACAGCAAACTAGAGCATGTTCGGGCTTAAACGCAAAGTTACCGAGCGGCTTGCAGATGACTAGCCACCTTCCAAAAGCTATTACAGCAAGAGACCACAAACTTACCATACCTGGAATAACACAGAGAGAGTTTGAGCCATCAGTATAATGTGGTCCAATAACAAAAAGTCGAGCCCATGTGAAATCTGTGCATTGCCCAAAAACGTAAATCTTACCACCAAGTGTTGCTGTGAAACCTTCAACCTTGCATGCCAGAGGTCCAAAGACGAAATATTTGAATCCAAAGGCGATGGAGGCGGTGGACGAGCCCACCATGGCCACCAGAAGATTTGCGATAGCCAAATTCACCAGGATATAGTTGAGGTGGGACCGGAGCTTCTTGTATTGTGCCGTGCATGCAACGGTGAGGATGTTGATGGCGGTACCAAACACAAACAGTAAGAACATAAATATTGCCATTGCATAGAACATGCCCGAGCCCCCCAGGTGGTCCTGAGGAACGAGGAAAGGGCTAAGTGATGTGATGTTATTTGTGTCCAAAGCGATTGGTATCCAGAAGTCTTCTGGCAGCTCCGTACTACGTCTCATTTTGCTCTATTTGATGCTCTGTTTCCCTGAAAAGACTTGTGTCAAGCAGTGTTAAATGATAAGAAGTCTGTAAGAAGAAGACAAGAATGAATCTCAAGGGCCACACCCTGACATTTATATAGGACCACACCCAATGAACTGATTTGATAATAATTAAATTGCTTGGGATTTTTCATTAACTGATCATTTCGTCAGTCGTCATGTGGTCGCCTGATTAGGAGTGGAAGCCCTTAAAGATGTTTTGAAAAGGTTTCTCAAGCATTGTATGGCTGGTGCGAAAGATCAACAACTTCCTCTTTCTTTGTTTTTTAATTAAAAATTGTTCATTTCTTTGTAGTGCAATGTTAATGTGTTTTTGGCGGGAAACCCCCAGAAAGGTGATGCTTGTCCGACTGCATCTCAAACATTGACGTAGATCCCTACTGAGTGGCATCAGCTGGTGATGATTCAGGCTGCGAGCTAAGATTACAAATGTTGAAATATCAGGTAATTATAGATCAAAATGTCAATATGTAATTCTTGGTATACATTTTTTTTAATCAAGGCTTAAAACATATTTGTTTAGAATGTCTTTTAATACCCAGTAGTGTAGTGACACTTTTTACTCTTTTTCTTTTATCCTATTTATTTTTTGCTCTGTCTTATGATTGTATGTTGTATTTCTGTATGTTTTATTCTGTAAAGCACCTTGGCGCACCTAGAGGTGGCTGTAAAGGGCGTGTGTTGATATGAAAAGGTTGTTCATAACATTAAAACTTTTTTAAGCAGGCTAATCCTCCTTATCTGAGTGAGCAGCTCAGCAGGTCATTGCCTGCTAATCTAGTTTTCCATAAACTTATGTCTGATAATCTTATTTGTACAGGGTAATCCACTCTTCTGGTTTATCTGTTTGCATTACCTCTCTGTGTCATCCAGCCTTTGTCACAAAGCTTAAAGGGTTCCTGCTGGCAGCGTAATCGTGGAAGTCTCTCAGTCCAACCAACCGATGCTCCGATGGTGTTTCCGTGCAGCGGGGCTTAATTGTGTGAACGCAAAAACAACATTGCATTACAACTCTATCTGATCATTGTAATATTTGCAGTTCATAAGTTGCAAATCACACTGATAAGAACATACAATTCCCTGTACAGAACATCACCCAGTGTACCTGTACACCGGCTAACCTGAACAACATGTGTTACCAGTCTAAAAAAGCTAACCTTTGAAGAGTACACCTGGGGCCCGTTTCACAAAGCAGGTTTAGTGAGAACTCTGAGTCTGTTAACCCTGAAATGAGGGAAACTCTGAGTTTTCCGTTTCACAAAGGGAGGTAACTCAAACCAGAGAAAGAGAGGTAACTCTAGCCTGTTTCACAAAGAGAGGTAACTTAAGCTCTCGGTTACTGTAGTAACACACTCTCTGAACCTAACCTGGTCGGGACCAGGTTTATATGAATGAACCTGGAGTTTCTCTGCGTCTCCGCCTCTTTCAGAGCCGCACGCACATTTGATTTCCTCATTCATTCAGTCAGCAGGCGAGTTTTGGCGAAGTTCTGCCGTCTGTCATTAAAAACAGAGTCAGTATATTAGAAGTCCATCGTCACGAACATGGCATGTCCTTGATGAAGACCCAATTGATGAAGGTGCAGAATTAATGCGCAGCTCAATAAATATTCGTCGGGAGATGGTTATCAGACCACGTAATACATGTATATTACATAGTCTCAGTACTGACAGAGCAATATATGTTAATCCTTTATTTTTTATAATTTTAATGATTGAATTGTTTAATGATTTCATAATATATTCTAATTTTTTTAGATTTTTTATTTGGGGTTTTCATAAACTGTGAGCCATAATCATCAAAATTATAACAAATAGAGGCTTGAAATATCTCACTTTGCATGTAGTGGGAAATAATATTTGTTTCACCTTAAGTTGAATTTACTACGAACGAATTAAGTTTTGCAATATATTCAAATTTTCCGACCTCCACCTGTATATTATTACATAAATAAATAAGAGCATAATATGTGTCTGTATTGGTTCAATACGGCAGTGTTTCCCAACCCTGGTCCTCGGGGCACAATGTCCTGCATGTTTTAGATGTTTCCCTTCATCATCACACCTGATTCTAATTAATGGTCCTAATTAACTTGTCATCAAGGTCTTGACACTTCTGTTGATGACACAGCCACTTGTATCACGGTGTGCTGAAGCAGGGAAACATCTAAAACATGCAGGACAGTGGGCCTCGAGGACCAGGGTTGGGAAACACTGCAATACGTAACGCAACTTTTAATTCCCAATTACGGAACAATTCCGTATTTCAAGGGACGGGTGGCTTGGACAGGTTTATGATCAACCTGTCTAAGCCACCAAGGAGGAGTTCCACAGGATTGCAGGTGAATGATGTAAAGATCTGTTAAATTAATTTTATATTA
This sequence comes from Cololabis saira, assembly GCF_033807715.1. NCBI lineage: Eukaryota > Metazoa > Chordata > Actinopteri > Beloniformes > Belonidae > Cololabis > Cololabis saira. Next base: position 43,374,286 of record NC_084594.1, read on the forward strand.
TATTCTGTGCTGCGGTGTTACTCTTTTTTTCAAAAAACTTGTTCAAATTCGCCGTATGCGCGCATTAAAATCTCTAATTCCATTCGGCTGAAAAAGGACACGGCGTGAAGTATGTGGATCTTCAGATGCAAACTAATTTTTCCTCAAAGGGATTTTGTAAATTGAAATGTTAAATAAAGTTTAAAAAAAAAGAAAAAGTACAGTATATCTCAAAAGTGAGTACACCCTTTAGATTTTTGCAAATATTCTGTCATATCCTTTCAGGGGATAACACTATCTTAATGAAACTTTGATATAACTTAAAGTAGTCAGTGTGCTGCTTGAATAACAGTATAGATTTATTGTCCTTTGAAAATTACTCAGTACACAGCTGTTAATGTCTAAACAGCTGGCAACGAAAGTGAGTACACCCCATAGTGAACATGTCTAAATTGTGCCCAATGATGTTGTTTTCCTGCCCTGGTGTCATGTGACTCGTTAGTGTTACAAGGATTCAGGTGTAAATGATAAGCAAGGCTGTTAAATTTGGTGTTTTGGGCACAATTCTCTCTGAATGCTGGACAACATGGCACCTCATGGCAAGGAACTCTCTGAGCGGCTGAAACAAAGGATTATTGCGCTTCACAAAGATGGCCTTGGCTATAAGAAGATTGCCAACACCATGAAAATGAGTTGCAGCACAGTGGCTAAGATCATACAGCGGTTTTCCAGGACAGGTTCCACTCAGAACAGGCCTCGCCAGGGTCGACCAAAGAAGTTGAGTCCACGTGCTCAGCGTCATATCCAGAGGTTGGTTTCCAAAAATAGACGTGCGAGTGCTTCCAGCATTGCTGCAGAGGTTGCAGAAGTGGGATGTCAGCCTGTCAGTGCCCAGACCATACGCCGCACACTGCATCAAATCGGTTTGTATGGCCGTCGCCCCAGACAGAAGCCTCTTCTGAAACCGATGCATAAGAAAGCCTGCAAACAGTTTGCTGAAGACAATAAATCCAAGAACATGAGTTACCATGTCCTGTGGTCTGATGAGACCAAAATAAACCTGTTTGGGTCAGATGGTGTCCGGGGTGTGTGGCGGCACCCTGGTGAGGAGTACCAAGACAAATGTGTTTTTCCTACAGTCAAGCATGGTGGTGGCAGCATCATGGTCTGGGGCTGCATGAGTGCTGCCGGCACTGGGGAGCTGCATTTCATCGAGGGACACATGAATTCCAATATATACTGTGACATCCTGCAGCAGAGCATGATCCCCTCTCTTCAGGAACTGGGCCGTAGGGCAGTTTTCCAACATGATAATGACCCTGAACACACCTCCAAGATGACAATGGCCTTGCTGAAGAAGCTGAAGGTTAAGGTGATGGACTGGCCAAGTATGTCTCCAGACCTAAACCCAATTGAGCACATGTGGGGCATCCTCAAGAGGAAGGTGGAGGAGTGCAAGGTGTCCAACATCCGTGCGCTCCGTGATGTCGTCATGGAGGAGTGGAAGAAGATTCCAGAAGCAACCTGTGCAGCTCTGGTGAATTCCATGCCCAGGAGGGTTAAAGCAGTGCTAGATAACAATGGTGGTCACACAAAATATTGACCCTTTGGGCACAATTAGGACATGTTCACTGTTGGGTGTACACATTTTCGTTGCCAGCTGTTTAGACATTAACAGCTGTGTACTGAGTAATTTTCAATGGACAATAAATCCATACTATTATTCAAGCAGCACACTGACTACTTTAAGTTATATCAAAGTTTCATTAAGATAGTGTTATCCCCTGAAAGGATATGACAGAATATTTGCAAAAATCTAAAGGGTGTGCTCACTTTTGAGATATACTGTATGTGTATCTTTTGTTGTCGCCGGTTGCCATGGTGAATCCTTGTATCAGGGCTCTATAGATACTGGCTTTTTATAGTTGTGGCGCACGCTTGTAACTCCAGGTGAAACTACTTAGAGTTGAGTAAATTACCTCAAATCCGCTGTTCTGGAACCGAAAACTCAGGAGTACACCTGGACAGGTGAAAGGCAGGAGTACACCTGGACAGGTGAAAGACAGGAGTACACCTGGACAGGTGAAAGGCAGGAGTACACCTGGACAGGTGAAAGGTGTTGGCGTTCTTCCGGTACAATTAGTAAACAAGCACAAAGGAGGACAACAACATGCGAAAAAATGGACGCTAATGATGCAGCAGCTCTGTAAATGTTGTACATACTAAGCTGTTCGTGTTGCAGTTAAGATACAGCAAAGTTTCCCTCTTCTTCTTCTGTTACCGTGTTGTTGTGATGACTGTTGTTATTCCCGCTCCTGCGGCTCGCCACTTCCAGATGGGGGGAGTCCCAGGTCAGTCGCTAGCTCGGTTCAGCGTGGGTTGATATACACACCTGAATAACTCGGATTAGGACGCATTACTGGCACTAATGGCGCTTTTCCACCAGCACCTACTCAGCCCGACTCGGCTCAGGGCGGCTCATCCCGGCTCCACCCGTTTTGTCCCCGTTTGTTTTTCCACAGCCAGGTGAGAAGTGGGCGGGTTGTGGTGAAGCTGCTGGGACGTACTCGATTGCGCAACCCCTTTATTCGTGTTGGCGCAGATCAGAAATCAGATGGAGCCGCGAGCGGCTGAGAGTAAAACAGAGCGCCTGGTGGATCTGATCGTTCCTTATCACCCGTCTACATCCCTTTTTTAATTCTCTTTTCAGCCCCCAGGTTTATGAACATCTGCACCTCAGAGTTGGATCACCAAACAGACGTTTGCGCTGTATAATAAAATCGCTGCGAGCCGCGAGTCGCTCTGGCGCTGACTCCCGCTTCCTGATTCAAACGTCTGACGGCCCCGCCCCCCGACCAATCAGTGGCGTGGAGGGTGATGACGTCAGATATAGTGCCGGCTCAGCCCGGTTAGAACCTCGGCAGAATGGTTACAGAAAAAGTATCTGCTTGGCGCGGCTCTACCCGTCTTGGCACGTAGTGGAAAAGCCCAAGACGGGGGCGTGGCGGGTAGAAGCGCGCTGAGTAGGTACTAGTGGAAAAGGGCCATAACAGCTTGATCTGAAGAGCTTCAGCTCGGTTCGACTACAGCCCGGCTAAGGTGTGTACGTGGCTTTTAAAAAATCGATATCGGTCGGATTAAGGCAACAATTCCACTTTCTGTTAGTGCATGTAAACGTACTGAGTCATTTTCCAGTAGCTATCAGAGTCAGAGGCCAAATCTGCAATGCCATGATGACTCACACTTACAAGTGAATCTCTTTAAACTTAATAAAAACCAGGTAAAAGGGTCTTCAGTGGGCTGCTTTGATCCTTCTCTTTTGTCAATAAAGATTTTTCTGAATTCTCTGAATCTTTTAGTGATATTATGTATTCTGGATAAAGAAACATACGGACTACAACAAACGGGCTGAGGGACAGCTTTTTCCCCAGAGCTGTCAGAGCCCTCACCTCCAGCCCACTACACACCTCACCCCCAGCCCACTACACACACCTCACCTCCAGCCCACTACACACCTCACCCCCAGCCCACTACACACACCTCACCTCCAGCCCACTACACACCTCACCCCCAGCCCACTACACACACCTCACCTCCAGCCCACTACACACCTCACCCCCAGCCCACTACACACACCTCACCCCCAGCCCACTACACACCTCACCCCCAGCCCACTACACACACCTCACCCCCAGCCCACTACACACACCTCACCCCCAGCCCACTACACACACCTCACCCCCAGCCCACTACACACACCTCAACCCCAGCCCACTACACACACCTCACCCCCAGCCCACTACACACACTTCACCCCCAGCCCACTACACACACCTCACCCCCAGCCCACTACACACACCTCACACCTCAAAGCCACACAAGAGCACTCACATGCACTTTTTCATTTTATTTTATATTGTATTTTAAAGTATTTTATTTTTTTGTTGCTGTTTTTTTTTCCTTCCTTTTCTTTGCACACAAGAGCTGGAATGCCAATTTCACTGGACTTGTTCAGTGACAATAAAGACATCTCTCTGAAATCTTCTTTTTCTTTCTTACATTTTCATTTTGAGAAAAAGTATTCTTATTTTCAGAGTAGGGATATCGGCTGCTTTTTATTAACACCCAATCTAAAGACATTTAAAACATATTTTGTTATATTTTGGTTGGTTCACTGGTAGGAACACTGTGTTTTGTTTAATTAGCCGCGTTCCCCAAAAATAAGGTCTAGTGTTAGTGAGTAACCTGGTTCTGAACGCCTGCTGCCTGAGTGCTTAACTTAGTTTCATTATACAGGAAATACTTGGAATGAACTAATCCAATCTTCAACTCTATTATGCTACTAATCACGTTTAGTCTGCCCTACTGTGGCCTCCTACCTGTTTTGTGTTTGGATAATCTCTACTTCTATTGGATATTTGGTGTGGATTACGAGGCTGTTTGAGTGGACGCCCAAAAGTCCTTGTTACAACCAGATCCAGTTTGAGTCTCAGCTGCAGGTCATCTCTCTGACCTGTTAGGTGTCTATATACGTTCAAATAGTGTTATCACTATATCAGAATTAAACATGGAGGGAAAATGTTGTATTCAAGGTTAATTCATTAGAGATGTGGTATTCTGATAAATATTAAGTAGCACCAGTTATGAAGGAAGAGCCTGTTTTATGATGATTTTTTTTATGTGAATCCAAACAGAGCATCCCAACAGTGACAGATGTGCTGCCTGGAAATTCTGATGTATCATCTGAAAATGTCTTTAACATTATATCCTGAGAAAAATGCTCAGATCTGTTTTCACAAATGGATCAGAAACATCTCGATGTCATTCATCAGAAACAACCAAAATCAATAAGATTAGTATTCATTTTTAAATAATTGTTCTTGACTCTGGAGGAGAGTTAGCGAGGGAAAAATCCCTCTCAAAGAACAATCTGCTGCCATAATCCTTGAGCCATGTCACTTGTGTGGCTTTACATCATGATCTCTTTAAGCTCTCAAAGTTCAAGTCCCCCGTCAGTTCCTAAGACTCTTACAGGGTGTTAACGATTACTTACAGAAGATCAGCATGTCTGTCTGAGCTCCACCAAGCATTTTCCACACACGTCCTTAACACACCCACGTAGAGTACCGTTGGATCTCAGCTAGATAGATAGATAGATAGATAGAACAATTATTACGTAAACAACGGAAGGTAAAAAGTCTTTTGGAGGAAATCTGGATCAGGACCTGGACCATAAGGGGGGGTCCTCCTACTGAAGACCAGCCAAGTAGAGCAAGAAAAGAGAGATAGGAAAGAAAGGATGAAGAACAGATTCAATTTAATTCAATTTTATTTATATAGCGTCTATTACAACAGAAGTTGTCTCTAGGCGCTTTCCAGATACCCAGACCAGAGAGAGGGAAGGTACAAAAGACCAGATATTAATGATCTATTAACTGGAGAACTAAGAGTTCTATGTCCACATGACTGATACATGGTTAGTTGGTGGACTACAGAGACCACTATATAAACAGGTGTAACAGCAGACTCTGAGGGGGTCAGAGGGGGGACTGCAGGTCAGCATGCAGCTCCTGAAGCTCTGGCCTGCAAACATGTACAGAAGAGAGAAGAGGGGGCAGACCAGCACGACAAACTACAAGAACAATAGAGAACAATGATGGTGATGAGGTACTTATAATTAATAACTGAGAAAGGAAAGAGAAGGAGGGGTGATGGGCACCGTTCAGTGGATCACATCCGCGTACTTCAGGAGCTTCACAGAAGAGTTCCCTGAAGTGCAGTCGTTGGTGTGTAGAGGGAGAAGAGAAGTGGCGAAAGGACGCACCCCTGGGGGGTACCAGTGCTGATGGTAATTGTATTCAAGATGGCGCCTTGGATGCTCGCCACTGTGTTTCGCTCTCTGCTACTTTTTAGCATTTTGTGTGTATTTCCTGTTATCTGCTGCCTACCACGGGTCACCTTCAGCTGAGAACAACTCCTTAACATCGCGAAGTCTTCTCCCGGATCTTTTTACTTGGTTTTCACGGAACCAGACAGTTTTAAGGAGATTCTGGTCGGAGCAGCAGCGGCTCTCTACCGGTTTCGCAGGAGACGCAGACGGGGTAAGCGTGCGGGAGCTCTCGTGAAGCTGAGGGAGAGAGGCTTTCGTATTCCCTACCCTCAATACACCTGGGAAATGTCTGTTCCCTAGCGAACAAGATGGATGAGCTGCTGCTAAACCAGACTTTAGCAGATCTGCCGCCGTTTGTTTCACTGAAACCTGGCTCAGTGATCTCATTCCGGACAGCGCTGTACGGCTGCCGGGATTTCAGCTCTCCGAGCGGATCGAAGCAAGGAGCTTTCAGGAAAGACAAAGGGAGGTGGAATCTGCTTCTACAATTAATGACGGTTGGTGTACGGATGTTACACTGTGTCCTAACTGCATGCGAGCGTCCGACTATCGCGTCCCACTCCGTGACATCGAACGCTCTCTGTCCACACTGAAAGCGTTATGGGCCCCCACGTTATTTTGATTGACTCGCCTTTTACTCACCGCACTACCCGCCCGTGCGCTCCTAAAGTGGCAGCACCTTGCGACGCGCTGATTGGCTGGAATCCGGGCAGCTCAGCGAGGTCAGCGAGGACGAAACGAAGCGAGCAAGCTTTGGATAATAAGTTGTGAAACTTCCAGCTCCCTGGCAATCTCCCTCCAGCCAGCTGCCACTTTATTGAGGTTTTTGTAGTGAAATGAGAAGGTATCATAGAGATAACTTCTCATTTCAAGTAACTGGATCAGTCGTTCCTCATCCATGACTGTTTCTTACAGCGCTTTCAACTGGCTTTCAAGTGAGCGACAGGAAGAAAATAGAAGCAGGGCGTCTGACAAATATTCAGCTCAAAACAGCGCGCCGCGTCGCGCTGTGCAGCGCTGCGTCGCGCTGTGCAGCGCTGCGTCGCTTGCGGCCAGTTAGGACAGTCCAATAGAAAATAAAGCATTGCATGTAGTTAGGACACGGTGTTACAGTGTTGAAAGACTCTTGCAGCCCTCACTTATGGCGCTATTCCACTAGTACCTACTCTGTGCGGTTCTACTCGCCACGCCCCCGTCTTGTGCTTCTCCACTACGGGCCGAGGCAGGTAGAGGCGTGCCGAGTAGGTACTTTTTCTGTACCTATTCTGGCGAGGTTCTAAGCGAGGTTCGTAAGCCCAGTATCTGACGTCATCACAATACACGCCACTGATTGGTCGGGGGGCGGGGCCGTCAGACGTTTGAATCTGGAAGGGGGAGTTAGCGCGAGGGCAGCCCGCGGCTTCCTCATTTTATCCGACAGGCAATGGCAGCGCAAACGTCTGTTTGGTGATCCGACTCTGAGGTGCAAATGTTCATAAACCTGGTGGCTGAGGAGAGAATTAAAAAGGGATCTACACGGGCGATAAGGAACGACCAGATCCACTTCCCAGCGGTTCGCGGCTCTCAGCGGATTTCTCATCAGCGCCGACAAATACAAATTTTAAAAAAGGGTTGCCGCTTGAAGCTTCTTTCACTCTCATTTTTTAACTTGATATCGAACACAAGCCGCAGACCCAGCAGCACATCTATCATCTCCCCCAGGTTCTACATATTTAGTGTTGTCTTCTCTGTTTAGATCACACAATCAAATACGTCACAGCAGCTTCACTCCAACGCGCCCACTTCTCACCTGGGTGTTGAAAAACAAACAAGGATGAGGCGGGTGGAGGCGTGCCGAGTCGGGGCGCACTGAGTAGGTACTAGTGGATAAGCGCCATTAGAGACACTTTTTGTTAACTGCAGACCCTTTTATTCACCGCAGGAGTTTTCCTCCTTTGTTCTGGTTGCAGTCTAGCTACTCAGCTGCTGGCCGACCAGATAACGGACTTGGAGAAAAAACTCCCAAACTCACTGTTCATTGTTTTGGGGGATTTCAACAGAGCAAATCTCACCCACGAACTTCCTAAATACAGGCAGCATGTTACGTGTCCCACCAGGGACACGCAGACTAATGATGCAGCAGCTCTGTAAATGTCGTACATACTAAGCTGGTCATGTTGCAGGTAAGATGCAGCAAAGTCGCCCTCTTCTTCTTCTGTTACTGTGTTGTTGTGATGCCATGACTGTTATTATTCCCACTCCCGCGGCTCGTCATTTCCAGAAGGGGGAGTCCCGGGGCAGTCGCTAGCTCGGTTCAGCGTGGGTTGATATACACACCTGAATAACTCGGATTAGGGCGCATTACTGGCACTAACAGCTCGATCTGAAGAGCTTCAGCTTGGTTCGACTACAGTCCGGCTAAGGTGTGTACATGGCTTTTAAAAATCGATATCTTTCAGATTAAGGCAACAATTCCACTTTCTGTTAGTGCATGTAAACGTACTGAGTCATTTTCCAGTAGCTATCACAGCCAGAGGCCAAATCTGCAACGCTATGACTCACACTTACAAGTGAATTTCTTTAAACTCAATAAAAACCAGGTAAAAAGGTCTTCAGTGGGCTGCTTTGGATCCTTCTCTTTTGTCAATAAAGATTTTTGTTACACAGTAATTAAGGACGCATACCGCTCTGTTCCCCGCGCAGCTTTAGGACACTCGGACCACTGTCTGGTTCATCTGATCCCGACCTACAGGCAGAAACTAAAAACCTCTAAGCCTGTAGTGAGGACTGTGAAGAAGTGGACAGAGGAGTCAAATGGCGCTTTTGCATTAGTACCGCCTTAGCCAGGCTCGGCTCGTCGCGACTCGTCGCGGCTCTTCCCGTTCGTCCCCGTGTGTTTTTCCACAGCCAGGGGAGAAGCGGGCAGGTTGGGGTGAAGCTGCTGTGACGTACTCGATTGCGCAACCGCTTTGTTCATGTCGGCGCTGATCAGAAATCAGCTGGAGCCGCGAGCGGCTGAGAAAAAAACAGCCCGTCTACATCCCTTTTTTAATTCTCTCGTCAGCCCCCACGTTTATGAACATCTGCACCTCAGAGTTGGACCACCAAACAGACGTTTTGCGCTTTATGATAAAATCGCTGCGAGCCGCGGGTCGCTCTCGCGCTGACTCCCGCTTCCTGATTCAAACGTTTGACGGCCCCGCCCCCCGACCAATCAGAGGCGTTGAGGGTGATGACGGCCCCGCCCCCCGAAAAATCAGTGGCGCGGAGGGTGGTGACGTCAGAAATAGTCCCTGCTCAGCCCTGATTAGAACCTCGCTGAAATTGTTACAGAAATAGTATCGGCTTGGAGCGGCTCTGCCCGCCTCAGCCCCTAGTGCAAAAGCGCAAAACGGGGCCGTGGCGGGTAGAACCGAGTTAAGGCGGTACTAATGCAAAAGCGCCAAAAGCTGAAGCTTCAGGCCTGCTTTGACTGCATGGGCTGGAGTGTTTTTGAAGCTGCTGCCTCAGACCTGCATGAACTCACGGACACTTTTACATCTTACATCAGTTTTTGTGAGGACGTGTGTGCAGACTAAGACCTTCTGCACATAAAACAACAACAAGCCCTGGTTCATATCGAACCTCAGGAAGCTGTGTCGAGCCAAGGAGGAGGCCTACAGAAGCGGTGATCGAGCCCTGTTCTGGCTGGACAAGAACACTCTGACGAGGGCGATCAGGAAAGCAAAGAGGAGCTGCAGAGAAAGACTGGACAGTCGCCTCTCTGCCAACCCTGACCCCTCTTCTGTGTGGAGAGGTCTGCAGGACATCACCGGGTTAAAAAGAACATACCACGCCCTGCAGGAAGCCTCAGGCTTGCAAACCAGCTGAACAGTTTCTACTGCAGGTTTGATGAACAGGCCAGCAGCACAGCAGGACTCTCTACACTACACCACAACTGACGTGATGACGTGGACGCATGCCCCTGTCATCCCGGGCACACACAACTCTTAAAGTGTTTTTTGTTTCCCCCCCAAAGGCCATAGGTTCACAAATCCAGCCTGCGCACTGGTTTGCACACTCTGCCAGATCGAGTAACACTCTCAGTTCTTTGCGCAGGAACGGCAGGTGCCCCTGCATCATGGGGCGATTTAGTGTCCATGACCTCCCCAGGAGTAGCCTGGTCGGGGCACCCCCCCGACAGGCGTGTGTGTGACGGACGCGGCCAACAGATGCCGCCTGTTTCTCCTGTACAGATCCCCTTGCCCTGTCTCCACCATGTAGGACCTTGGAGCTGAGCAAGTGCTGTGAACGACAGACGGCACTGTCCGTTGTTTCTGTCCGTCCAGTTTAGTGAGCACAGTGTCCCCTGGGTTCAGTGGGGGTAAAGACCTCACCCCGTTCCTGCGGTTGTAATAATGGGACTGTCTCTGCTTGGCTGCAGCATCAGCCTGTCTGATGATGTCCTCGTCGGGCCGGCTCGGCTTCAGGTTGTCCTGTAGAGTGGGCAAGGTGGTCCTGAGCTTCCTCCCCATCAGGAGTTCTGCTGGACTGACTCCTGTAGAAGAACATGGTGTGCCCATCATCAGAGATAGGAGGGGGTCCTCCTGCTTCAGTATCCCTTTCGCCACCGGGACCGCTCTCTCCGCGTGACCATTACTCTGGGGAAAGTGTGGGCTAGATGTCACTTGGACAAAATCATAATCCTCGCTAAACTTCCTCATCTCAGCAGAGACTAGGTTTGCTGCGTTATCAGTCACCATAATTTTAGGAACGCTGTGGCGGGAAAATATAGCCTTCAGTTTAGCAACAATGTGACTGCTAGTAGTAGTAGTCATATTCAGAATCTCTAAATATCTTGAGTAGTAATCAGACACTACTAGGTAGTTCTGCTTTTTAAACTCAATAGGACTATGGCAATTTTCTCCCAAGGCCTGGATGGGAGTTCACTTGGCATCAAGGGCTCCTTCCTCTGTGTGTTTCTATTTTCCCTACAGAACCCACACTGCTGTACTTTTGTCATTATGTCACCAGACATCTTGGGCCACCAAACAGATTGGTAAGCTCTGTCCCTGCACTTAGTCAGGCCTTGGTGTCCGTCATGGATCCTCTCTAAGATGACCTTTCTCATCTCTGTGGGGATAACGATGCGCCTCCCCCTAATGACCAGGCCATCCAGCTACGATAATCACCCCCTCACCGTGTAAAAGGCCCTGGCTGACAATGGCACACTCTCTATGTACTCAGGCCACCCTTTTCTGATGAAGCCTAACACAATCTGGAGCTTGAAACCGGCGGCAAAGCTCTTTGTCCCGCAAACCCACGACAAGGCGGTCTCTGATATGCTCGTCCCGCTTGTCGCCAAAATCCCAGTGTCCAGCCAACTCGTACAACCGTCTGATATACCTCTCCGCTGTTTCAACTTGTTGCTGGTCCCGTTGGTAAAAACAGGCTCTCTCGTGAATAAGGTTGCGCCGGGGAATAAAGTAGTCATCAAACTTTTGCAGTACTGCATCATACTTTTTTTCTTTTTTTTTTTAGAGAGCCAGCATGCAGGTGAACAAGCCAGTGTGTATGTCTATGTGTGTGTGTGTGTATGTATATGATCATGTGTGTGTGTGTGTGTGTGTGTGTATATGCGTGTGACTAAGTGACTATGTGTGTGTGTGTGTGTGTGTGTGTGTGTGTGTGTGTGTGTGTGTGTGTCTGTGTCTGTGTGTGTGTGTGTGTGTGTGTGTGTAATAAACCAAACAAAGTTCCACCTGAAGTGTATCTATAGTGGGGGAGGGGGGGGAGCAACCCCGCCACCCGCGAGACCAGAGGCCGACACGGAAGAGCCCGGAACCCAGGCCACCGGCAACCCCACAGAGGGGAGAAGTAGGAGGGAGGCAACCCACCGCCTGCGAGGCCCCCTCCCCCCCCGGCGGCGGCCGAGGGGGCCCGCGGGCGGGGCCCCCACGGCGCGGGAAGAAGCAGCCAGGGATCCCGCGGTGGCGGACCGCGCCCCAGGCAATCCCCGGCCACCCGGTCCGGGCCGGACACGCGGCCAGGAGGCCCTCACCCTTCAGGCCAACGACCCCCACCCGGCAGGGGGCCAGCCTGCCCGGAGAGACAGAGCCGCCCCGGCCGCCGACGCGGGCAGGTGCACCCGCCCCCCACGAAGTGGCCCTCCAAGACCAGAGGGGCGCCCCGCCGCAGAGGCAGCGGGGGGGACCGGAGACGGAGAGAGGGAACCCCCCAACAAGGCGACACCCGCGCAGGCCCGACAACGGAGGGCCCCAGACCCAGGCATCCTATTCATTCATCCATTCACCTATCCGATATCTATACTAATAATAATATGATATACTATACATAATAATAATACTAATATTACTAATAATAATAATAATAACCATCTTTGTATAATATAATAATGATAAATTATTAAGTTTTGATGTCCTGCCAATGGAGGCCCGAATCCTCCATGGCAGGACCCTTCCATACCGCATTGTCACCGACACAGACACACAATCACGCACCGTTTCCCCCTCCCCGGAGGGGTCCAGCACCGCCAGAAGGCGCCCCAGGCTGCACGGCGAGCCTCGCCAGGCCCGGGTATCCCGACCCACCTATCCCAGGCCGGTGAGGGAACGCGGGTGATGTGGGACCCCCTCCCGCCCCTGGTGTTGAGTGCATGTGATTAATGCCATAAAAACAGGGAGGGGGGAGGGCCAAGTATCAATTTGACACCGACCCCCCCCCTTCCGAACTACGTGATCTTGTCAAATGTATTTATTAAGTTTTGAATGTGCAGTGTCTATTTTGCTGTTAAAACCGTGAGGCGGGGAGTGCCGGGCCACGCGGGACAATGCCCCCCACGACCCGGACCCCCCGCCCTTCGCCTATGTGCGTATGAATCGTGTAGGGGGGGAAGGAGGGGGAGCGGAGGCCGAAGCCAGGAAGCAGGACCAGCAAAGCCGGCCCTGATAAGACACCCGCGTCCCCCCACCGGCCATCCAGTAGACGGGGGCCGGCCCTCCGAGCCGGGCCAGGGCCCCACCGTACCTCCAAGGGCGCCCCCGGCGCCGCCGGAGCCCCCAGACGGAGGGGGAAACGGTCCAACATCCTCCCATTCATACTGACAACATAAGACATAGACACCTGGGAATGGTGCCACCCCGCCGCCGCGCCCGCCCGTGCACCCCCCGGTCAGGGGAGGCCCGATCCCCGGACCCGGCCCCACCCCCCCCCCCCAAGGCCACCCCGGCGGACACCCCAAGGGTCACGGAGTCCCCACATCCGCAGGGGCACTCCCCCCCGCCCAGCGACGGAGGACCAAGGCAGCAATGCCCCCCCAGCGCAGACAGCCACCCCCCAACCCAGGCAGGGCCGGGCCCTCCGAGTGGGACCCCCACGTCCACGGCCCAGCCCCCCCCGGGAGACCCGGAGACGCCCAAGCCACAGCCCCCCGCCCGAGCCCCCCCAGCCACCCCCCCCACCGCCATGAGGCAACCCCCCCCACAGGCCCCCAAGGCCCCCACCGGCCAGGGACAGGGCCCCGCGGCCCCCCCCCACCGCCCCCCAGGGGCCACCGGAGGCCCGCGCCCCAGACCCCCCAAGCCGACCCCCCGCCCCCACTAGGTAACGAAGCCAATAATCGGGGACCACAGAGAGTGCAATTCAGCCGAATGTTGTTCAGTGGAGGCAGACATTATCTCACTACTAATATGATCTGATAAAAGATTCCTAAAATGGTTGATACATAAACTGGATTTTTGTTTCCAATTTACTAGAATGGTTTTCTTTGCGATACATAAGGCAGTGAGAACCCGGTGTGTCCAATTAGGTTCTATTTGAGTGTCTCCCAGGTGACCTAATATACATACCGTGGGGCACACTGGGATTCTGTGGTTGATCCATGTGGATAAATCCTCACAAATCTCCTTCCAGAACCTCTGTACCGGTGTACAGAACCATAAAGCATGCATATAATTATCAGGAGTGTTCTCTGTGCACTGTGAACAGATATTAGTACTGTATGTACTGTATAACTTTGTACTGTATAAGTTGTAAGTTTGGGTTTTTAGTCATAGTAAACGTATTTAAGCATATTCGTGACCAAGAAAACTGGTCGTTATTCAGAGAGAGATCCGCCTCCCACTTGGAGATCGGGAGAGAGATTGAATCGTCCAGTTTAGACACTAACCTGTAGAGTTTTGATAACAACTTTAGAGTGCTTAGATTCAATAAATCTGTTATCTTAGCGGGAAGTTGTAAATCTAATTGGCTAATTTTGTATGTTTTATTTATTATGGCCTTAAGTTGTTGATACTCTAAAAATGTATTCCTGCTAATTCCGTATTGAACAATAGGTGTATTGAAAGGTACAAACTGTCCTCCTACAATTACGTGCTGTAAATACCGTATTCCTTGATCTCTCCATTGAACGAAATTAACCATCTAATATCAATTAACCACATGTATATATGGTTGAAATTGTCATGCAGAATTTATGAAGGTTTGTAAAGCCATTCCCCTGCCACTTATTAATTTGATTAAAGGTGCTCTAATGTATGGAGATATTGAGACAGCACTTCCCCTGTTAGTTATTGAGGATTATGGGTTATTGGATAAGAAATGTAACAACAAGTTTATAAGGGCTGTCTTTAAGTCGAGATCATTTAACAACTATCACAGAGGTTTATATTCTGACACTTCACAGTCTTTAAGTTTGTCTACATTAGAAAAAGCCCACTCAAATTATATCAAATGGCCCATTCCCCCCAAAGTCAAGGAAACTCATTTTAAATTGATTAATAAAATGTATCCAACCGCTGAATTCTTGAGACATAGATTTAAATTTGAAGTTGACCCCTGTGTTTTTTGCAATGAATCTGAAGAATCACTTGATCACATGTTTTTATTGTGTCCTGTCTCAAAAGTTTTTTTGGCGTGAGATTAGAAATTGGCTATCTTTAAAAATGAATGACATTCCAAATTTAGAAATCGTTAACATTATTTTTTATATAGATACTATTGACAAATCTTGGTTAATGTCATTCTCTTACTGGCTAAATACCACATACATTGTTGTAAGTGGAGAAAAATTAAGCCCTCTTTCCATTTTTTTATAAATTATTTCAAAAGTTTTTTTGTTTCTTTAAAAAATATTAAGTCAAATAACTCTGCAAAAAAATTATTAACCAATATATCAAAGTATCTTTTATTTTAAGTCTCTTTCTGAAATGTCGATGCTATTTGCTTTAAAATGCCTTACTGTTCCTTTGTATTACTGTAACTTTACTTGTCTATCTTATTTTTGTTTATATGTCTCTTGTTCATGAAACCTCCAAGATGTTCTTTTTTCTCATTATATTTCCTCTACTAGCAGTTTTGTATAAAGTGTGTTTTTCTTGTTTAAAAAATTGTGTTCAATAAAAAAAATAAAAAAATCTATGTGTACGTGTATGTATCTATGTTTAAATGGATCTACGTGTATATATATCTATGTTTACATGGATTTACGTGTATATATATTTATGTTTACATGGATCTACGTGTATATTTATCTATGTTTAAATGGATCTACATGTATATAGATCTATGTTTACATGGATCTACGTGTATATCTATGTTTACATCATGGATCTACGTATTTATCTATGGTGCGGAGCGTGGGCTGTGTCCATGGATCTATTATATAACGGCTGTGTCACGTAAAGTGAGTTCAATAAAGTTGTTTGTTTGTGGTGATCTGCGCATGCGCAAAGCGGTGTTACAGCGGAGGTAAATAAATAAAAGTGAACTTTTGCCGACTTGGCGTGCACAAGGGCAGCGGGATGGACACCCGTCCACCGCGAGGAAGATTGTAGCTCACTTCAAAACACATACGTTTTATTCTTTTAAGCCAGAAAAGGACAGTATGTAAGAGTACAGTCTAAAAAGCACATTACTGCCTTACTTCATGACCTTGTTGCTCTTTTATTTGCTTATTTGTTTACATGCCTGCCGGGTATTTTAAATTGAGCTGCTGGTTTTATTTAATTCAAATGTATGTTTAAATTTGCACTATTTTACTAGTTAATAGTTGCACTATTATTACTTGATTGTTCAAGCTACCTCAAAGAGAACTGTACTGTTTAAGTGCAAAAATATGATAAAATGAGGTGAATATAATAAAAATAGGGGACAAACCCAGATCTGTTTATTTTGCATTTGTTCATTTTTTTAATGGTTTATGAAAGTATCGGATCAGGACTCGGTATCGGATCGGCACTCGTATTGGCAGATATTCAAAATCAAATGACTCAGAATCGGAACGGGGCCAAAAACACCCGATCAGGACATCCCTGGTATTATAGATTACCTTTTCTGACCCTGCTTAAATCATTCAAACTTTATTTGAAATTGTTTAAAATGAATCAACATCAGTAAATGTCAGGAAAACCTATTTTAAATATTGGATTTAACTAATTAAATTGGTCACAAGAGGAAATTGATTTAGACTGAAGGTGAAAAACCTAAGGTGTTTTGCATTCCATTTGCAGCTAGTCTTAGCCATATATGACTGTTCAATGAGGAAAAATGTAACACCACAGCTACTTATACACAGGAATGTCTTGGTTGAAGCTGTGCACTTTTTTTGTAGCTGTGCCAGGAGGGTCCCCCGGCAGGAAGATTATGATCCAGGTCCTGGTCCAGGTTTCTTCCCTCCTAAAGGGGAGTTTTTCTTGCCACTGTTTGGTTTAAGGTTTTTCTCCCATAGTGGAGTTTTTACCTGCCAATGTTTATGTTATGTTTATGTAATAATTTCACGGGGGTTGTATTCTGGTCTTTGGAAAGATCGTAGACAACTTCTATTGTAATAGATGCTATATAAATAAAATTGAATTGAATTGAATTGAAAATTGAAAGACTAGTTCAGCTCAAGACCGAGACCGAGACAAAAAGAAAACTTAGTTATTTCATCATCTTGCGTGAGTTGTAGAACATCAGCTCCATCCTGGTTCAGCTAGTTTCCATATGAGCTTGTATTCAACTGCAGCACAATAACACAGAGAAGTGGATGATGATGTTGACCTCACTATAAATGTTTTCATCAATCATCTGAGATCAGATATGTGTGGCGACTGCACTACCGCTATTTCTACACTATTGGAGGATTGACTCCAGTGCTTTTAAGGATTGACACGACTACTAACTATTCCCAAAGTCATCTAACAAAATAACCAGCCTCCAACACCCCCCTCCACCTCAGAAAAGTGTAATGAATAGTAAATGTTACTGATTTAAATTGGACTTAATTTGTAGATGAAATGTGAATTTTAAATATTAAAGATACTCAATTATCGACTTAAAATTGCATTATTTATCATTATAGTAGCAGATTACACTGTATATCAACATCACTGAAATGGCATAGACCTAATTCTTAATCAATCACAACAATATGCAAATATTATTCATATATTTATTCAAACAAGGCAGTTATAAACACAATACTGTAATTAAATACAGACACAGATGCACCAAAACATTAAATCAAATGCAAAATACAAATAGTTTACAAAACTGTACATTAACAAGAGGAAGAACTGGTGATCACAAGATTCTATCCGTCTGATTCAGTTTTATTTATATAGCGTCTATTACAACAGAAGTTGTCTCTAGGCGCTTTCGAGAGACACAGAACATGACCCCTGAGTAATTATCACATAAACAACATATGACTGATACATGGTTAGTTGGTTTACTACAGAAACCACTATATGAACAGGAGTAGATACTGAGGGGGTCACTGACTGCAGGTCAGCATGCAGCTCCTGAAGCTCTGGCCTGCAAACATGTACAGAAGAGAGAAGAGGGGGCAGACCAGCACAACAAACTACAAGAACAATGTAACAACTACGAGTAAACCTGCCCTCTGAGAACGGAGAGCTCTTTTATCAGTTAACAGTTTAATTGTTTCTAAAGAACTGCATTTGTAATCCAGGATATCACCTTTTTTCCATTTAGGATTATTACTGGTTCAAAGTCCTGTGATCTCAGCTCTATAAACCTTGAGATGTGATCCAGCTGGAAATGTGACCCTCCAGGGGTCTTCAAGTTTTAAATTGGACCCTTTACAGTATGCTTTGTTTTTATTATTTTCATTTTTTCAAGAGCACTTGCCTTTTTTTAAGTGGGCACATTTGGGGAATTTGATTCACTGTCTTTGCGCCTTCTTTCTAGATCCAGAAAACTATTCTTTGTGAGAGGCAAACAATACGAAAAGGGTGCAATGCTGCCATCTAGTGGATAACACACCAAATGACAACGATGTCTCGCAGTAAAACTTTTAAACTGTCATTGTAACCAAATGATGCTCATTATATCTAATATAAGAAATAATGATTACTACAATTAATAGTATACATCATTATATGAGTCATGTATAACCAGGCCGGGAGCTTGAGTCCACCATGCCCCAGAAATTAAGATCATGATTGATGAAATTAATGACAAAAAGAAATTAATAAAACATTGGTTATTCAGGACAGAAATACCGACAGAATAAATTATTTAATTACCCGACCCTGGTCTTCAGGTAGTTTCATAGTTCATGATACAGTTTAGCAGGTAAGATTCCAATCCATGGATCTGTCAAGACAACTACTGTTTCGAAACTACATAGGACTTGTATTTCATTTAGCTTTCTTTAGTCTCATTAAATTAATTATTTTATTCTGATGAAAATATTGTGATAAAAAAAAATGGAAATATTATATATGTGTAGTAGACTATATAAAAGGCGTGTTCTGTTTATTTATGGCCCTTTCAACAAATACATAAATAAGTAGATGTTTCTTTTGTCCAAATATTAGATAATTTAACAGAAATATAAAAATGTCATGAGCAAAATATAGAGGACTGTCTCAGAAAATTACAATATTGTGATTTTCTGTAATGCAATTACAAAAACAAAAATTTCATACATTCTGGATTCATTACAAATCAACTGAAATATTGCAAGCCTTTTATTATTTTAATATTGCTGATCATGGCTTACAGTTTAAGAAAACTCAAATATCTTATCTAAAAAAAATTGAATATTCTGGGAATCTTAATCTTAAACTGTAAACCATAATCAGCAATATTAAAATAATAAAAGGCTTGCAATATTTCAGTTGATTTATAATGAATCCAGAATGTATGACATTTTTGTTTTTTTAATTGCATTACAGAAAATAAAGAACTTTATCACAATATTCTAATTTTCTAAAACAGTCCTGTAGCCACATTATGTAGCCTATTTGCTTATTTTAACTGTCGTGGGATTGTATCCCTGAGAGTTTCTGATGGAAGCAGATGTGGAAGATGTAGTTATTATTAAATGTTACAGTGCGTTAACGGAATAACGTGTCAACTTTAAAACCTGTTCGCATTTAGTCTCAAAGATCGTTTACGAGCCTCTTTTGTGCACAACACAGGTTCGGAGACATGAACCGAGTCACTAGCTGCTGTCAGTAGCCTACAACAATAATAATAATAATAACAATATCAAGGGGGGTTCAGTCCGGATGACGCCATCTTTATTAAGGGACAATAACCGTATTCTTACAAGACAACTCATATTAATGTTCTAAAACTCCAGACACATCCACAGTACATTTATTCCCGGCGGTCTTTACCGTAGGCGCTTGTAAAGGCGACTTTTAAAGGGACTTTGTCGGTGTGGAGTCGGGGCACGGCGGCGGCGTCGCAGCCCGGGACGGGGCCGGCGTCCCGGTCCTCCCCCCGGCGCCATCTTTGTTTGGGGCGCCGCGAACCGCCCTCCATTTTC